>NW_027271490.1:0-170098 GCF_040938485.1 Diadema antillarum
GCATCATTATGGCATAGGATTCCAAAAAACTCAGCTCTTCTGTACAAGATCTTCTGTAGAATCCACAGATATGCACATTTTGTTTTCTGTTGGACATGATGTCTTATTCCCATGTTTGTTACATAAGTCACAAAATGTGTAAACAAAAAGTTCTTCGTGTATTGAGAAATTGACGGTAAAATGATTGACTGATGTCTGATGATCCCCCCTCTGTTCTGATTTCAGGGCGATTTGCGGCGAATGTGGCACGAGCCATTTATCAAAGGCCAGCAGAATAAGTACCTGGAGGTATGACAGGAGGCCAAAATGCATCTGGTGTAGTAACAGGCAAAGGCTGGAAGAGACCAGGAATCGAGCTTTTTCTTCAGCGCAACGGAATCGTCGCGAGAGGCGTCATGCCGTTGCGCTCTTGGGGGTGGGCGGAGGGGTCCGTAGGTTGGACTGCGGAGCGTCGTTGCCCCCGGGGGGAGGGACACTCATGTGCCGTCATGAGAGAGAGCGTCGCACTTCACGATGGCACCAGGTCCATTAATGGTATGAAATGACGGCGTGCTCGCTGGAGAATGGAGACTCTTGCTTGGTTAATGTGTCCTGACGGCAGTGACTTGAACGGAGACTAAGACTGGGCAGAAAGGATACCTCACCAACATGTTGAATACATTGATAATTTACTGAAATAAAAAGAGAGATAGAAAAAAAAAGAAGAATGCATGTTTTAGAAGACCTGGGATACCTAGGTTGTTGGTGAGAGTGTACGGTCAGCAAAGCCAGAAAAAAATGATGCGACACTCACGCACAGAGTATTCTCAGGGTGAAGACAAACCAGGAAACGACTGAACACAAGGTTGTAGGGCAAAGCATTGCCAGAGAGCCGAGCTAATATGATGCCCCCCCTCCCCCTGTCGGCCTACTAGTCTCGTCCCAAGCCCCACGAGCCATTCGGAATGACGCACTCCCCCGATTTATTTTTGTTGACATTGTGCCAAAGTAGCGATTCCTCATGAGAAGTGTACGGGGGCCGCGGAATCGGTAGGATGCAGCGGTCGCGGGGCAGCGAGATTTTTAGATGGCGTCCGTGGGGAGGGGTCAGACCTCCCTCTTAGTGACCCTCTGCCGCTCACCCCCAGCAGGAAGCGTTCTTGTACCGACTGGACCGTGCGTTATGATTGTCTGTCAGATGTGAAGGACAAGACACAAGCAGTAGCCTCTCCGCAGTGTATAAATTTCTCTGAGCGTACTGCGTTGTGCTCTACAAGCAGCGGTCGTGACTAGGTGTATTGCTACCGGTGGCGTTTTATCGCGTCGGATTTAACCAAATTTGTGGACAGCGAGTCATTGTTTGTCATTAATATTATTATCATCATCATCATCATGGTTGATCGTATGTATGTGAAATTTGTTAACGACAAGCCCCCGCGAGAGCTTGAACAAAGACTACTCGCGTGTTTTCTCTTTCTGTAGTGCAATGATATGCGGGTTACTTCGGATTGCATCTCGCACCGTGAAAGCTTACAAAATATTGATGGCACTGTTTTTTCAGGACGAGCCGTGCGCCAGTGACCAGCAAATATCTACAACAAAGAATCGAAGGAGTGTGTTTTGGAGATCTTTCCGTGGCCTATCACCCTCAATGGCTCGCCCATTTCAAATGCGTAGAAATTGATCTCAATTGGACAATATTGCCATTCAACTTAGACCATTAGTATGTTGGAATCATGTACTAGAGTGCTACAGGTAAATTTCTGTTCTCATTTTTTATGTATAGCTCTCACCGCAAGGCCCATTGGATGATACACAACTTTACATGGGTGTGGTGGATCCTGGTGGGTGTAAATGATCTGAGAATGTAACTGTATCTGTTGGATGAATGGCTTGTTGTACCAAAGGCACTCACCCTTTGAGGAATCTGTGATTTTTTTTTTAATCATCATTAGGTAAAGGGTTTGGAATGTATCTTAATTTTCTCTCAAGTGAAGTGTATACTTCTTTTCTTTTCTTTCTTTTTCTTTTTTTTTTTTAAATCAATACTGATTCTTTCTGTCTTGGCATATTTACAGAAGTATTTCGATTTCTGCAGATGTTTCAAAGAAGTTAGCATAATTTGGGCAACATTTGTGAACTTTTATGTCACGTTTTATGTGATGAACCATTCTCCCACCCCACCCTGACCCAAACCCCAGAAACCACCTTACCCCCCCCCCCCCCCCCCCCCCCCCTTATCATCAATCACCAGTAAAAGTAATGTCTACAAGGGTAGTATGCAGTGAAGCTTGCCCTACTAATCAGTTTATTCCGCCCTGTTATGGCACCCTTGTCCAAAGAACAAATAGTTTTACATTTATGCAGGATTACTATCGGGTCCAGATATATATGTAAATGAGTGAGAAAGTACATGTATCTACCGGATTTTATTGAAATGTCCAGATGGTATTTTCCACTGCAATGCGTAATCCTGGCCATTTTTTGTACGGAAAGATATGACAAATAGAACTTGATAATCAAGCTCAAGTTGTCGTACATGTGGATTTTTCAAAGTTGGTTCAGTGAAGATTACATCAGACCTTCATACTGGCTGTCAATTTGATGTATTGTACATGTAGCCTGGTAGCCATGGATCTAGGTTCTTTAGTCTGTAAAACTTTCGGACAATAGAATAGGTGACATAAAATAAGCAAGACATTTAGTATGACTTTGATGGTAAGAGAGTTTCCTCGCACAACAGTGGAAATGAAATATGTATGTGCCAGTGAGGTTTTAGGCAGATGAATCATACTTTGTATTCAGATGGCTATGAAGTTTCCATGGTAACATTTTTATCACATATGCATTTAACTTTACACATTTGATGCCAAAAAGGTGGAAATGCAAAGAATTTTCTGTATTGAGAGGTGGTTGTTTTTTTGTTTTTTTGTTTTTTTTTTCAGGAGGAATGGGATTTGACGCCATTGTGGTGGTGTGGAATGGTTTGGTCCTTGGGGGTGTGAGTAAAATTAGCCGTCTCTTTTCTTTTCTTTTTTTTTATGCCTCCGCCACGAAGTGGTGCCGGAGGCATTATGTTTTCGGGTTGTCCGTCCGTCCGTCCGTCCGTCCGTCCGTCCGTCCGTCCGTCCTTCCGTCCGTCCGTAATGAATTTTGTGGACAAGGTAACTATCAAAACCTGTTGAGGTATCCTAATGAAACTTGGCATGTATGTGTATTAGGGGGTGAAGTTGTGCCTATCAACTTTTGGGTGCACATGCTCAAGGTCAAAGGTCAAAAGGTCAAGGTCAAATACATAAAATTTCACTATTTCCACCACATCTATTGAATGCCTGAAGATATTTTCTTGAAACTTAGTGTATACATGTATTACCCAATTAAGATTCTCTGGTGAAAGTTTGGGTCATGAGGTCAAAGGTCAAAGGTCAAAAGGTCAGGGTCAAATACATAAAATTTCACTATTTCCACCATATCTATTGAATGCCTGAAGATATTCTCTTGAAACTTAGTGTATACATGTATTACCCAATTAAGATTCTCTGGTAAAAGTTTGGGTCATGAGGTCAAAGGTCAAAAGGTCAAGTAAAAATATTAAAACTTCTTTTTTTTCTCCATACCTTGGAAAATTGTTCAAGGTATCTTCATGGAACATAGTATATACATATACTGACTGAAAGTGATTATCTAGAGAATGTAGGGTTCATGAGGTCAAAGGTCAGGGGTCAAAGGTCAAGTGCAACACTTCAAAATTTTACTATTTCCCTCCTATCATGCAATGCCAGCAGGGTTATTTTTTTTTTACACTTGGTGTATACATGCATACATGTACATGTGTAACCTAATAGAAATTCTCTGGAAAGTTTTTTTTTTCTTCTTTTTTTGCCTCAAAGGTCAAAAGGTCAAAGATCAAGTGAAAGTGCTGAACTAACTTTTTCCTTCATATCTCGGAAGTGGCTCAAGTTATCTTGAAACTTAGTACATATTATGCATGTTCTACCTGAAAGTGATTATCTTATGAATTTTAGGGTCAAGGGCCAGATGAAAATGGTAACAATTTACTATTCAATTCAGAAATTGCACTTTTTCTCCACACCTTGACCTTGAAAATTACTCAATGCCTAAATGTATGAATGGGTCAAAGTCGAGTTAAAGTCCTTAAATCCCTAGTTACATGCTCTCCTATTCATCCAATTAAACCTAGGTCAAGGAAGGTGAACATTCAACACATTTGTGACAAACTTGTCATTTCAATATTTTGCCAATTTTGTGAAAATGTAATCACACATTGTCCACATGTACTATCTAGACCTATTGGGAAAATCATGCATTATGGCGGAGGCATACCAGTCGCCAAAGCGACATTTCTAGTTCAATCTCACCATGCGTTTCAGAGTAATTTTGGCATAATCGCAGATTCGTTTTGCACATGATGTTTAGTAAACTAACTTGTAATTCATTTTGATTTGAGAAACCTAAATGACGGCCATGTTAGACGACTGTTTCTTTTGTAACCAAGTTCTCCAGAATGATCTCTTGTTAATCACGGGTCCCTCTTGCGAGAAAGTATTGCTCGCTTCATATTCGCCACGTTAAGCAGCTGCCTTAGTCACCTGTGATGATAGGTTGGCGAGCCAACTCGGTGTTTGGCTCATCTGCATTGCCATCAGAAGGCTCGGGGTCAAGGCCCTGTAAAACCCTGCGAGCAGTTTAATGCTGCGTGTTACCGCACCATCCCCTCTAGTAAGGGGCAAATTTGGATTCCCTTCACCCCATGAGAATTGCATCGTTTTGCAAGTGAAGGAGTCCCCTTTGTATCTCTCAGATAGCAGGGTGCCAGTGAAGCATATCATGATGTGTGATTTAATCCATGAAATTTTCAAGGATCTGTACTCGTTAATGCAATTTTTGCCATGAAGGTCAGTAACTGTTGTAGTAATTGTTCGTTTTTCTTTTATATATCCTTGGAGCAGTTTGGTACCTGGTTTTGATCAACTTAACCTATTGGGGGTATGTTTAGTACGCCATCTCACAATACAGTGTATTACACACGTAGCATGCCGTAGAGTATGACATGTTCTAAATGCCGCCCTAAATGCCAAGCAATATGAATGTAAATCTGTGTTGTATACGCAATGACCAAATGATCAAATCAGCAGATCCATTTCTTTCTTTTCTTTTCCTTTCCTTTCCTCAAGTCAAACCTGTACTTATGTCATACGAAAGACTTTTTGCAACTGCTACAATTATCACAGCTTTTGTCAGTATCCAGTTACCTTCAATCGCTTCTAATTATCGACTTGGTCAATGCAATTAATTATAAGCTACTATTGCAACAAGCCCTTTTTGTTATTTTTTTTTTTGTGACAAACAGAGCGATGTCAGATTTGTTGGCGATGTGTTATAATGTGACAATTTGAAAGACTGTTAACTCTAGACAAGTTAAACTATTCTCAGTATTAAATGTGCTCTTCATAAATGATGTAAACTTGTGTCCGTGGGTGCTGATTACGATATTTGTCCTCTGAGATTTTGTGTAAATCATGTGCTGTTCGTAACAAAGAAACAAACAAGTAATCGACACCATTAGTCTCAGACAAATGCTTCAAGTCAGTGTCACTCGTCATGTTTGTATGATATATTATTATCTTATCGGTCTTGTTAATTATGTTCTCTGGGGAATAATTGTCGTCGAGTATCTTTGACCGGGAGATGTCCAGAGTAGAGTTTTAGAGTCTTGGTTAGAATTGAGAAAAAGTGAGAATGGCATTGTGTATGGGTATCTATGCCTCGGCACACAAAAAGAGAGAAAAATTAATAAATAAAGGAAAAATAAATGAATAAAAGCACCTCTCAAATTATGTTGACTTAGCATGTATGTCGTGTTTGCAAGGGCGAAACCAAGAGAGCATAAAAATGCGCTGTGCCGACATTCTCAATAGATGGTCAAAGAGTAGGCTTGCTGCCAGGCAGTTAGATTTATTCAAAACTTGCTGCATAACAGTAATTGCTTCCTCAAATCAAAAGTTTTTATATACCAGTAGTTTTTTTTAATGACTAAATTTTGAATAATGGAAGTTCCATCCTGCTTTTAACTGCTTGCACTAAGCAACAGGAGAATCATTGCATTGTTCATATGGGACTCTACCATTTGCAGCCAGAAGAAAACAATCCACCTGAATCTTTTCAGAAATTCTGCTCACTATAGATACAAATGCTCAAAAAACATGTCACGTTTTAAGATTTAAATTTGACGAGTTCAGTCTATCCCATTTCTAAAAATAGATTTTCAAGCAATTCATGTGAGTGTAGGGTATGCGTCATCTTTTGCAGGGTACATACAGTACATCCACCAAATATGCACATCATTTATTAACCCTTTAACAACTGAAAATTCCATGCATAATGGACTATTGTTCCCTAGAAGGTACAGCATTATTATTCTCACTTCGACAACTTTCGAAATTATGTAGAATAGCTCACTGCATGTTTATTTTTTGTCTATTTCAAGTTATGTTTTAATATTTGAAAGCCTATTAAGACTTTACCAAGAGAATGATGTGTCACAGAAATAATCCTGACATATTTTTGTGGACCTTTGACCTCTTTCAAGTTACATGATTATATTCTATATGAAAACAAAAGTGGTAAATTATAAAACTATTTTTTAAAAAAGCAGACAGGCGGTTTTGGGCGTTTTAAGGAGTAATAAGACAGAGTTTCAGTTACTAATGGGTTTTTGAAGGAAGTATTGGTCACCCTACATGTAGCTTCAGATCCTCTTTGTGTTACTCTGCCCTCTATCGCTTTACATGGGACATATTACTGATCCAAAATCATGCCACATGACACACATTATTTTTAGGACACGTTCTTATTTATGTATTCACCATGCAACTCAACAGCGATACATTCTGGCACAGCCACTATATGTGCGTGATCATATGGTGGTAATTTGTGGCTTTATTTGTGATAGGAGGGGGGGGGGGGGATTCACAGTTGCCAATTTGAAGATTGGTACAAGTGGTCAGGTGTCTGTGCAAAGAAAGTGATGAAATCTTTGGCAATTCAGTCGAAGCAGATTTTGCCACGACTAATTCACAAAACATGTACATATCCTACAAAAGGATGTAAATCATTGCTTGTTTTGTATCTGAATGAAGAACTTTTTCCTCAAAAGAAACAAAAGAATAGAAGGGATGATTTCATATGTATCAGATGTTTAAACAGGACAAAGATCCCCCTCCTTATTTATTCATATTATACTGATTACCTAATTACAGGTCTCAGATTTTGAATCATCTCAGCGTCCACTAGCTTTCATTTGAAGGTAGCAGTTGGAATCAAAATAAAGTGATCTGAATTTCCAAGCCCCAACTACCAATGGACTTAGCAGAGATAAAGAGAGAAAAGAGATTTTGCAGAATTCCTCCTATCTCTTCTTTCGCTGCGTAAAGCATCCTTTTATAACATTAACATGGTAAATCATGTCATATGCGAATGAGAATTACAGTGGATTGCCGACGTGTAAAATTATATGCAGTCTACATCTTAGGCTGGTGATGGCTGTACCTCTATCAGCATCCTGATCATGTGAATAAATGCATCAGCCTAGAAAGAGACTATTTTCAGTGGCTTGTTCTCAGCACCGGCATGGATGCCTGGTATATCACCATAGAGAGTGTAGCCTTGAGTCAAGACAGATGTAGTTGTGGGGGGAGGGGGTTGGGACAGGCATGTAACATGGACAATTATAAGGGCCCCAGCTCAGACAAGAGTTTCCTCAAAGTAACCCTTGTTTAGGATGATGTTTACATCGACTTGTGATCAACAACAAATATTTATTTAAGTTAGTCCCATGTACTGTCTTTGTTGTGGTCTCCTCTTGGGCGCTGTTGTCTCTCTCTCTATCTTTATGACAAAGGATGCTGCGAATTAAACAAGAAGCGTTGTTGCACACATAGATCTCCGGGTTGACGTTGGTGTACGACCTATGATTTATGTCCTTTTTGTAATCAGTTAATATCATTGTTTGTTATGAATATTGCTATTCTTGTTGTGAAATGAATTCATCTTCTTTTATCAGTGGTTGTCTGCTGTTATCCATGCCTGATCATGCAGCCAGCAAATAATGAAATGCTTGTTGAAAATGTGTCACAAGAAAAAAAGAAAATAAACAAATAAAAATGAACTTGGCATGTCTATTCATTACTGTCGTTTTCTTTGCGTATGTGTGCAGATGTGTGCCCAAGACAGCATTTCTGCGTACAAGTATATATTTAAAAATTTCCCTGCTTTGTGCACAAAGTTTGATAAATTTTATTTTTCATGAACTCAGAAAGAGAAATATCTAATTCTGGTTCTGAAGTTTCTGTGCTTCAGGCGTAACTACTAAAGATGCATATAGTTGCTAAAATATTGCAAGAAGATTTTCTGTATACATGTATATATTTTTTTCACACATACTGATGACAGTTAAGATGGGCAATGACATCAGCTAATCCAATTTGTGGATGTCATATTGATGTGTAAATTATAAAGAATGTGCAAATATAAGAAATTTCTTACTTTTTAAACCATTGTCAAGTTGTATTGACACTTTCACTAATGAGAATATCTGCCCTTCAAATTTTAAGATACACTAGTGTGAAATTCTCCTGTGAAAGCCGTTCCATAAATCTTACTTCAAACTTTTACAAACGCAGTGCCTGAATATCAAGCTGCAGGTGCACATGTGTGATCTTTGATATCATACATGCTTTATTTGTAATTTTTTTTTCAATATATACATCAGCAACAGAATAGAGAATAAATAGATATAAAATTGATATCAACATTTGTATATACAGAGCTGTAGATACAACTTAAAAAAAAAGAATTGTGTCTTACTAGATGAAATTTTGTAAATGATTAGTTGATTTGAAATTATACAGTGTACCATCATTTCTCTAATTAGTCACATGAATACCTCGTTTTTCATTTTCTTTTTAAATCCTCCCTTATTTCTGTAAAGCATAGATACATTGTACATGCACTACTATTTTTTTTTTCTGAAAGATTTACTTTACAAGTGACTCTTACAAAGACAACATTACCGTGACAGTGAGTATGACAAACTGTCTTTAGATGTACATGTACATGCGGGACTTATCTACACCACAGACAGGACATTGAGTTGAATAATAACTTTGTCAGTAATGCTGCAGAAGATAATGCAGAGCTGCCAACTAGTACTGATTTTCAGTAATTTCTACTGAAATTGGACAAGAATACTGAAGGTTACAAGCAAATTACTGATTTTAGAAATCATTGTCTGTGATAAATTCTATAGCACTGTTAAGGATTACTGATTTTCACTCAAAAAAGGTGCAAATTACTGATTTTCAGCCATCAAAGTACTGAAAGGCTTTTACAAAAGTTGGCAGCTCTGATAATGGCCCATTGGAAGTACGTAATGGTTATGATAACTACATGGTATGTAATTTTACTCTCGCAGGTATAACATAGTGCATCTCAAGGTCACCCAGCCTTTTCGGGTTATATTTCTAGCACTTGAAATAATGGAATACAAGTAATGAGAAGTTTGTGTAGCATAAGGGGGAACAAAATTAATAGATAAAGTAAGAAAAAAGTCGCCTTCCAGTAAAAGAAAGTGGCAGTGAATGTAGCGATGTTTACCACCCACTTCTGTGAAAACCAAGAGAACAGAGAGAGCAAAAGAGAGAGGGAGAGAGAATGGAGCCTAGGGGAGTGCATGGGAGCAGCGGTGCATGGGAGAGAGGGAGACTTGTCACATTCTACAAAAGCTCAAAAAAGAACTGGGCTCTAAGCTCAATTGCTCTGATTCACATCGAAGTTAACCTAGTGATTATGCAAAAAAAAAAAAGAATAAGCAGGGGTTAGATTTCATCAAAATCACATACATGTCACGTATGATCAGAGTGTTATGAAATTTTAAAGTTTCATAATGCTGTGAGTTACAACAAAGTTGGTCCCAACCAATCATGCAAATTAGATGAAGCAATAATTCTATTATCTTACTGCCTCATTTTAATCACTATTCTGCAAGAATGTACACAAAAACTTTATAAATCTACCTTGTTACAAAGCTCCAATGACAACATTTTAATTAGACTTTCACCATTCAATCTGTTTGATTTACTAGTACATGTACTCACTTAATCAAAAGTCAACTTAAACAATGAATGATGTGCTACTTTAACACTTGCAGTGGAAGAACTCATCCATGGGCGAAACAGGTGTGTTTAGACACATAATTTCGACCATCATTCCAGTAGCTAAATTTTGAACTTGAATAATGTACAGTTTTGTGGTTGTTTTCGTTTTTGTCTTGTTTTTTAGTCGAATGTGACAGTCATTTTCATAAGTAGCTGATTAGCGCCCTCTCTGGTGAATGTCCAGACATGAGGATCAATCATTAGGCCTAGCATTCTCAAAACGATAGAATGCCTCCCGCCTTTTGCAGAAGTTTTCACTCATTTCGTTCAGTCATTTCGTAGCTGTTGAGCACTACTTCTCCCAAGCTGTGCGCGCTGAACATGGCCTCTTTTTTCTCATCGTCGTCATGATTGTCGTCTTCTGGCGTTACTCCTGGGTCGGCGGGGCCATCGACGTGCCTGCCTCGGGCAGCGTGATCGTAGAAGACGCCGGCCTTACCGACAATGTCGGGCAGGGCACTAAGATTGACCTTATTAATGATTTTTTTTTTTTGAAAGTAAGAATGGGAAGAAGTTATGTATTATAGTCCTGCGAAGTTTGTTAGGAGTCAGTAGTTGTTTTCTAATCCTATCCCTTCTCTAACAAACATCAAATTATTCCATCGTCTTTTCGAGGAGGAGGTGTTGTTAAACTTTCCTTGCAATTTGCCTATTTTTTCCAGGCCAATAACAAAAATTTTTATCACTTTTATTAATTGTTAATTATTTCCTGCTACTGGAGATCCATATATGAATTTGGAAGGAGATGAACGAGGAGAAAACTCATTTCATATCACTGATCATGAGCATGTGGTTTTTGGAATTGTCACTAAGTTTATCGGTACTTGAGAGTTTCAGACTGTAATTTGGGCCATCAAGGCAGTCAAAGGATTGCCAAACGTTCTGTTGCAATGCGAAGATGAGAAAAATTAAATTAAAACACACATAAATGCATAAAAATTATATCTGATAAGAAGGGAAAACAGAGAACACGGCTTGAAAGATGGCTTAGAGAATAAACGTAGCTCATAATAATAAGCAAAAAAAATAAACAAATGAGTATAAAATGAAGGAGGGTGCCTTTCTCCATTTGACGAGCATGCATCGTCCACTGATCTCTGCGCTAGTGCATGTACCACTAGATCAATGAATGGCGGAACTGAACGTCAACTTGATATACTTGTGAGGGCGCCCTTTCAAGTTACTCACAGTAATGAAATAAAACTGTGTTACCATCTTACCCTGAAGAAGCCGTTGAAAGGTGAGTCGAGATCGGCGACCACGTAGCAGAGAATGGTAATACTGAAGACGGTCATGATGCACATGGCAAGCTCCATACGGTACGAATAGGCCTAGCAGAGAGAAGCAAGAAATACAGGTCGGTGTGAAGAATCAAGGACAAAATATTAACCAACAATGTTCCTCTATGTCCAGTCTTAAAAATGGGTACCCGACTACAATGCCACAGTCGGGGGTAAAAGTATGGGTATGATGGCTCAACTCTCGGGAAGAGTACCGGTAATACTGAAAAAGCTACCCTTGGTAAATAAGACAATTGCATTAACAGCTAAATCCCTGATCCCCGTGGAGGAGATACTCGACAATGAGCAAATTTTCGTCGAACCAAAATTCATTTACACCCGAATCTTGAGTTTCCGTTTTGAGCTTTGATTCATCGTACGTGACAAAATTTATTGACTGCTCAGTGACTGCTAAGCAACAAAGTGATTGTTCATCAGCAAACACCACGGGATCAATGACTTTTGGTCAGACAATGAGAGCGTTAACCTAGCAACGAGGAATAAGAAAAAATATTGACGCTACCAACAGCGGACTAGAACGGATGACATTAGATTGACAATCCATAGTCCTAGACTACCGAGATACCCCGGTTCCTTGCGGCAAATCATACGCTCTAACCTATCTATACACTAGTGCCAGTGGTTTCTCACATTTAGGAGCAGAACACCAAAGAAGGCAAAGAATCCGAGAGTCTCGAGGAAGAGCCATTTGAGTGGGTGGATCCGTGCCATCATCACTTCATAGCGTTCAGAGGAATCTGAGTTGAGCCCCACCACGTGGTCCATCAAACTGTCCTGAAGCGGAGAGAGAACATGCAATATGGGTAGGAAAATTTATATAATCGTTCGTCAAAAGGGGAATATTGTACATGTATTACAGAAGAGTAACTGACTTACAGGTAGATAATTACTTAGTTCGTCATAAAGATTAAGCAGTTTGTATTGTAGTTATTATATATAAGTTTAAAGATTTTCCCCTTGCATCTTGTATTGAATCATACAATTGCTATTGCTGTAACTATCGTCAATCATGTAGTTCGACAGCGCACACAACTTAGAATCTTACCCATGTCATAACATAACTGATGCCTACTTTTATAACAGCTAGCCAGTACTTTGGACAAATTTAATACGCATTCACGTGTTGAACCTTCTGCTGCCTTACATAGTCATCTTGGAGCGAAAACCATTATTGGGTCGGCATCATTCGACCGTTTTCCTCCATGTCCTCCGCGTGTTTTCACCCTGATCTTTATTTTGCGCATGTGAGAGTTTGGACCCTCTTATGCAAGATACCTCCATTCTATAAAGTAATGTCCTGTTGTATAGGGACAAAAGTGTTTTACATCTTACTAGACGGGGTAGCATGATTATACGATTGCTTAGCTAAGTTCGCTGGGACTCGATCCCCGCCCATTAGTATTTTGATTCCAAGGCAGTTACGCTTATACGATTGAGCCACCTTGCCGCGCCGAACTTTATCATGTATGCATACAAACTTATTTATAGGTGATCTTACCAAGATGTGTCTGTCCAAATGCCACTTCGTTTGTCTTGTTCCAGAATTGCGAAGGATTGGTACGATCTGATTAAAAAAAAACAAACAAGAATGGTAGAAAAGCGTTATAACTCATTAAATTAGTCTATGCGAATAGATCATAGAATTACTGTTTCCTATGTGGAATGAATAAGAGATAGTAATTCCTAAAAGTGGATTTATTAACAACAAAGTACAGGATAAACAAGCCTAAATGCAAACAAATTAAATTGTCCCGTTCTCTCTCCCCTCTCGTCAGTCTTTCAACCCCTCCTGTCCCCTCAATTTATCTATCTATCTATCTATCTATCTATCTATCTATCTATCTATTTCTGTATTTGAAAACTTGCAAGCTTAGAATATTCAGCCCTGCCTCACCCGCCAGATCTGTCCGCTGCACTTGTCGCCCATATATTCCTCAGTGCTCCCGCTGCACAGCCCCTGGATCTGACGAATGATCGTGACAGCCTCGTCCTTCACGTAGCGATAGATCTGTGACGAGGTCAAAGACACGCGCACATTAGTCCAAGTAGCGACCAAATGGTGACGACGTGAGTACATGAGAAACATGACTGACGAATCAAAGAAACAAGGGTGATGGACAGTATATTGTTACGTACGGATCAAGAAGATACCTCCTCACCTTTGACTTCTCCTTTAAGGTGATGTAGGAGAGGTGTGACGTCATAACAATGATCTGGTCCAGCTTGGAGACCTCGTTGGAGACGATGCTAATGAGAGATCGTTGTTTCTGCATCGCCGACTGGTAGGAGAAGCCAAACGATGTCCTGCGTGAGCGGGAAACCGCCGGCGCAGACGATGCGTGAGACGGATGAAGGGCAAAACAACAGATGAATAATAGCGGGGACACTTTATAATGATGAATAAATAAGTGAAGTTTTTTCCTCAAAGGGACTTTATCTATTATAGTAGGGCCTATTAGTTTAAGTATTTGACAGTTTAACTGTTTACGATTTACTTGTATCATTTCATATCTATGATGTTGTCATGCGTTTCATGTGGGCATACAAAAACGTAATGCATTACATGACTGTGACAAGTATACAGTAAATTGATATCTTACTCTTAATCGGCATAAAGTACCGAAGTGATGATATCACAGTCCATTGTTATATCTTGGGTTGGACCCAGGTGGGAGCATGGTTAGTAACAATAGTGTTTACAGATTTTCTGGCCAGGTGAAGGTTGTCTAGAACCAGTTTCCATGGCGATCGATGAATGGCTATGACATTACACTTTGGTACTCTATTGTCTTTACACATTGTCTAACTATACACAACCCTGTCGCTGTATACAACGCGACAAGAGTGTGTACAGCGACAGGGCTGTGTATAGTTATACATTGTCATGCGTTTCGTGTGGGCATACAAATGTCACGCATTACATGTCACAAGTAACAGTAAATCGATATCTTACACCTGATAGGCATTGTGCATTTTTGTCCCATTGTCCAGTCACCTGCTTTGACTCGCTGCCGCAATGTCCAATGGAATGTGAGTAATTCGATGTATCTATCTCACTGGTATTCTTTGATAATCGGAGAATTGAACACTATTAAACTACAATCATCACAATTATGATGACTACAAAAGTGAAAGGGTCGATAAAAACATCGTAAAGCCCAAAAGCTAACAAACTCCCCAGGATTTGACAGTAGGAGATAACAATCACATTGTACGTGGGATATTCGCATGCACAACTCAATATTGCCTTGATTAAAGTGGTCTCGTTGAGTTCCACACTCTCTACTGTACAGGAACAAATTGACATACCCTAGCCCTTATGATACCTGAAATTGTTTGTGGTATAGTGTGCGCACATTTCAGTTCATTAGCTGGTCTACAATTTGCAACATCTATGACCCCGTTTAAGAAAAAAGTTCACGACAAAGTTTACGAGCATGAGTCACGTAAACTCGTACATACGCCTTATACATAGAGCAAATCAAATGTTGTTTTTGACCACCAGAAAGCTTTCAAGAGACTTGCCCGACAAAACGACAAGTGAAACATACGAACGGCTCCATGTATTGACAAGTTTCTAATAGGAACAGCTTAATTTAAAAAAAAAAAAACCCACCACCACCAACAACAACAACAACAAACACCTCGCTACAAAAATCTGTTTATGCATAGGGAACAGACCTAATTTACATAATATTGTCGAAGAAACTTACGCGTAAACCAGTCCGGCAGGTGCAAGGAAACAAGCTACAAATGGGAGAAATAGGGAAAAAAGCAACACAAAACACGCTTCAACAAAAACGACAAAATGAGTCGCCATTAAATCAACAGATCGAAGGCTAAGAGAGAGAGAGAGAGAGAGAGAGAGAGAGAGAGGGTGAAAGCGTCATTGTATCGATTTTTAATCACGGAGAATTCGTCGTTATATCGACGCCGTTTATATCGAAACCGCACTTTCGAGCAGTATGTAAACATGATATCAAATCTCATCATACAACGAACACTGACTTCGTGAGGCACAAATGGCGTTCAAAATAGTTCTGATATTCCGCTTCGCTGTCTGAGAAAATAATGTATGCCTGCATACTATTCATTTGATAAGGAAGTCTTCAGCTATGATTTAAGACTATTCAACAGTGGTTTCAAACCTTTGAATTGAATTGAATTGAATTGAATTGAAGTGGTGACCTATATACTATGTGTCGTTCCACAAATTATATCTTTAAGAGCTGCACAAGTGAAGTAACGTTAAGTTTCTCAAGGTCAACAAAGGCGTGAGTTCTGGACAGACACGATACTTCCAAGAGTTGTAGGCTACGATATACAATTTGTACTAGTAGATGATAGATATACGGACGGTGAAAGTTTATGCATATAATCGCAGCATCCCGAGAAACGTACTTAAATATACCACGTCCAATAATATTCGCATTCGTATATTTTATTTGTGGAACTTTTAAAGTTATAGATTTAGGGTAAATCCTATAGTTGAAGGTCAATTTAAGTTAAAGTGCAGTGACATTTCATGTTATGATATATATCTTCAAGTTGACTCTAATGAATAGAGTGAAATCAAAACAACAAAATTGCATGATGTTTCTTAAAAATCAGACATAAAAGAGAGAACAGTTTGAATACTTTAAAGTTTCGCATTTTTTTCCTCAACGAGTGATATTCTTTGCTACCACACAGTCAAATTGGAAAAGAGAAATATTCGGATATACCTTACATTCTCCTATATTATAAAGATATATACAAATCCTGTCTTTGGTCGATAATAATATTATATATACAACCCAACTACAACCCAATACCCATTTTTACGATTTTTAGTATGTTGCTAGATCATTCACTACAAGACTAAAATAAATTTGCTGGATAGAGAAAACTATGTGTTAATGATTTCACGAGTAAAAACGTGAAATGTAGTGAAGATTTAGATGTCATTTTGAGACTTTGAGCTGATAACATCATTACCCTAAAAAGTTTGTGTGTACGGTTCCAACTAATATTACTGTTATACGTGTGGTGGGTATTTGAAAACGGATGCACGTCACGAGACCGACACCCACGAGTCATACAGCCCGAGAGTCATACAGCCCATGAGTCATGCAGCCCACGAGGTATACAGCTCATGAGTCATAAAGCCCATGAGTTCGACACTAAGTTAACAAGGCCCACGAGACCGACACATTGAGCCCCGTATTGTATCTGTCGAACTCGTGGGCTGCTTTTACCTAGTGTCGAACTCATGGGCTTTATTTGCCTAGTGTCGAACTCATGGGTTGTATGACTCGTGAGCTGTATGACTAGTGGACCTGTTTTCAATGTCGAACTCGTGGGCTGTATGACTCGTGGGTGTCGGTCTCGTGGGATGACCCCTTTGAAAACATGCAAAACTTTGTAACTCCAGAATGGAACTTCCAGTCTGTATGTGTGACTTCAATGGATCTACTAGAGTAAACTCGAAAGTAGTGTGAAATTGTCATTATCATAACCTGTAGAATTGCTGATGTCTTGCATGCAATTCAATGGGGTTACAATGTATTTTTGAATGTGGGTTTGGGCTACATAAACGGAAGTTGCGATTTCCGGGCATTGTATGGATTTCTGGTATTATTATAGTTTTACCAATGGCGTCGTTGATGTTGGGAACGCCGTCGGGGAACTCGTCGGGCGGCCAGAAGAAGGCGGTGACGGGCGAGTAGATGAAGAGGACCAAGGGGCAGAGGGCAAGAGAAATAAGAGCGGGGAAGGCGATGCGGCACAGCGGCAGGGGCTGGTTGAAGAACAGGTCCATGCTATGAATGGTCTCCACGTCCTCCATGGTCAGAACTTGGGCGAAATTGCGCCCAAAAAAAGAGAAAAGAAAACAGCCAAAGCAGTTTCGAAAAATATGATTATAATGGTGGGATGGAGAGAGATAGAGAGAGAGAGAGAGAGAGAGAGAGAGAGAGAGAGAGATAGTTAGAGGGAACGACAGATTTTAAACGTTGTGCATGCAAGACAAATTACAAGAACAAAAATTGAGTTTTATCTAAAAACAAACTTACTTCACTTTTGTTAAAGTTGAGATATTTGCAAATAAAGCTGCTAAAAACACGAAAAAAACAATATGAAAATATGGGATAATCAAATGATCATAACCTCAAAGATATTCCTTAATTGTTGTGTTAAAAGTGCAGTGTCAATGGAAACGTTTTTCTTTTGCTCTATCTGATGAAGGGCTTACTTTAAAATGTTTGAAATGGCGCTCAGCCCATTTCGCGATGAAACTCGTCAAATGAATTAACAGAAGACCGGTTAATGGTTTACTGTTTATAAATAGGTGTGTTGTCGTGTTTGCGAATACAGTGTAGTGTACTAGATCGAAATTGCAGTGTAGTGTATAGCACAATGTACGTACTGCGTAAATTACCGAAATGTATCAAAGAGCAATGCACATGGATATCAAAATAAGGAAGTTCTGTGAAATTAACTTTTAACGTTGTTCAACATAATGTTGTAACATAAATAGTTTAGTTCAAAGCGTTTATACATTAAAAAAAAACACTCTTGCAACCACTTAAAGTCTCGTCTTAAAAAATTGATCCCACTGTGTGGATGGGGATTGTAATGGTTTGTCAAAAGTTTTGTTTCGTTTGTATTATGTTTGTTTGTTTGTTTGTTTTTCTGTGGAATATTTTTGGAGTATAGTTCTAGAAATGAATACAGACTTTAAAGGGACTGTACAGTACTGGTTGAGGTAGGGATTCAGGTTTATAACATTCCTAAGTGAGATAATGAGAAACTTTTTATGAATATGAAAGGGCATGTAATTTTAAGAAGGACTCAACGTTTATTTGATGAAAATTGGTTTTCATATGGGTGAGATATCCAAAAAAGTGATAATGATAAAAGGCGACAGGCCACGCCTTTTGTTAGGATCTTTTTGTTTCACCTTGTTTTTGGATATCTCAGCCTTTTCAAAAGCCTATACAAGCGTAGCCTCCTGGCAAGTCACTTACAAGCATGTTTACAGGCCTCCCTCATTTCTTGCACACCCGCCATCGCGGGACCGCCGAAAGACGACGTGAGATTCCGAAGACTGGGCTGCGTGAGGTAGTCTCGAGGCAAGTCGTGCTCCTTGTATTTTTCCCGCTTCAGACGAGCTTTCACCATGAGAAACACCAACCCTGAAACGGCGATTGTTTTTTTGAGGATGAGATGAGGGTGCGAGAGAGTTGCGTTAATGACTCTCTACGTTTACCCTAAAAACTGAGTGACACAACGTCGATTAAATTAGAAATTATGCATTTGAAGTTGAAGTAATATTGATCCTTTCTGTGCCAGGGAATTTAGACAGTGTGTGCAACGCCAAGAGGTTTTCTGTACCAATCTACAGTCATACCAAAGATCAATAACAGATGTTGGACTATATACCTGGAAATGAGTCTCAACTAATGTTTTGTTGATTTTGACATGTTTCAGATCAAGTTTCGCATGACATTTTGAATTCCTTGCTTTTCATAACTTATAGCGTACAGTGACAGTAAAAATGTTCCACGTGCTGATGTATTTTAAAGAAATTTTGTCACCTATCCAATGTTGTTGATGTAAACAAATTAAAGAAGAGAGTCACTTTCTAAAGGAACCAAACTAACGATTTCTTCAAAATGACTGCTCGAAATCTATTCATCGCGGTGTTTTCTTTTCTTGCTGTGACCTTGTAAGGATAACTTAGAGAATATTGGATAAAATTTCACCCCAATTTTCCTCTCATCTTGTTATCGCGGATGTCCGTGCTGAGTAAAAGCTATACGTGTGTGTGATGGTGAATGTGTCTGTATAAGTGTGGATTTGTGAACTAGTGAGCCTATGTGTGTGTATGGGTGACGGTGTGTGTGTGTGTGTGTGTGTGTGTGTGTGTGTGCGTGTGTGTGCCCCCGCCGATCTCAGTAGGAGGTGAAACCTCGCATAAAAATCAGTGCTGTATCCCCTCGCCCCATTACCCAAGAATGTTCTACTTACCACCCGAGATCAAGAGCATCAACGAAAACGGAGGAATGATGATTTCGATGGCGGTAGGTGTTTGTTCCGAATACGCCGGCGGTTCGACCTCGGATTCGGCTTCCGGCTCGCCCTCGGGTTCGCCTTCGGGTTCGCCCTCAGGCTCGCCTTCGGGTTCACCCTCGGGCCCGGCCTCCGGCTCGCTCGTGGTGACGAGAGGTTCATCTTCGGCGGTCGGTTCGACCGTCGGTTCGGCCGTTGGCTCGGCCGTCGGTAGTGTGGTGAGGGCGCCCACTGTGGCGGACGCTGCGTAGAGCACGACGGTGACGCTGATCACGACCAGGTTGGAACAGACAGCGATGTGCTGAAGTGGGAGAGAGCGCCTCGAAAATATCCTCCTTCTGAGAACAGAACAATGCAAGTTTGTTATAAACAGTCTTCTCCGTCCTTACACACAAACCCCCTTTACATTTTTATAACCTAAACATCTAATTCCTTCCTTCGCTACGCTTGTTACGTATGCCCACTTATTAATCACATCTCTTGTTTTGTGCTACAAAGCGGTTGCTATGGTAAATGCAGAGTGTCGGATGCCATCGAAATGCTTCAAGAAATGGCACCTAACAATCACCCCGCTAGACAGACAAACAAGCAGACGCACACACACACGCACATAGATACATTACTGACATTGCTATCTGCCCTCAAATAATGGCAGAACCTGGAAAATAAATCGTAGTCTGAAACCATGCAGGACAGGAGTTTCGTAATTTCAGTAATATTTAACAGTAAAACCACTAATAAGAAGTAATATCAAGGTCCATCATCCACAACCTCCACACTTTGTCTGGAAGGAATGATAGCTAGAAGGATACTAACTCACCAGTGTGAGTTACTGTATAGTCTACATCTCTCATACAGTGACGGAAACCTTGCACATTGTTTTGCATAGGACTAGGAGTCTATTTCTCTGAAATGACAGAAAGTGTCATCACACTCGATAGAATCAAGCAAAACATAACTGACCCGTGATGAGAAGATAAGTGTTTTGTGTTCTAGCACTCTAGAAATCTAGATCTAGACACTACTTCTGTGGTTACAAAACAGCAACAACAACAAATAAACAGATGGAAATGTCTGTAAACGCGACAGACAAACGGTTTCAACTATCACCATTCATAAAGATTTACCTCTTTCCGCCCATCGCTTGGAGCTGTTAAACACCGTCAATGAGAATCAGATTTAAAATTCTTGTTAGAGTTCGAAAGCAATGCCCGATAAATACATTGTAGTGTACGTTGAACAAAAAGCTGTGCATTCAATGAATGGAAAGAAAGCAAAACAAAATGTGAATCTGTAGGTTTTTGAATGGTTAGGCTTGATATGACAGAAAGCGCGCCGGGCAAGCGCGCACCATTGTTGGAATGCGTTGACAGGTGCGCAGCAAAGACGCTTAACTGCATACTTCGCGCTCGCCTGCGGAAAGGTCAAGGTCAATCGAGAGTGCGTGTAGCTCAAAGAGATTTTTCTCCTCTCCACCAGTTACTGGGGAAAAGCTCTTTGGTGTAGCTTCTCAGAACACCACGGTCGTTCATTTTAATCTCACTTTTGAGAGATAATGAATTGTCAGAACAATAGGCTCCCCTCCTAGTGTAATGTACAACATTAACAGGTCCGTTCACATACAGTGAAGCAGAAGGACTTTGATCCCTACGCGAAACGTAGGCTTTCTTTGTCTGTTTACTTCACTTTTTTTCTTCTGTATTCCACTTACTTATGTATTTTCGAATCGCGCCATTTCAATGATGCGAAATAAAACAAACACAACCTAAACCACAACGTTTAAAACTGTAGTAAACAGGGATGCCAATTGGCGCCATAGCGCCTACATTACTTGATAAGGCCACCGCTGATTGTTCGAATTATCACATTTTGATGCATATGTATAGTTCAGTTGTATCACAAAACATCCTACTATAATTTTGGCAATAAAGCCGCAAATATAGGAGATATCACTAATTTTCTCGATAAACCATGACTGAAGACAGTTTATTCTAGAAACGATTCTAATAATACTATTTTCACATTTTGCATATTTAACAAGGCTTAACACTGATTATACTATAACTGATTAACATTTTACGTTGGTTGACTTGTTTCTATCCCTATTAAACTCACATTTTGAACTATTTTCAAGCAATTTTTTTTTTCATCTGCATAGGTTACATGGTAGCTCTAAGCTGCCAAGCACATAAAAAGCCTCGCAATCTATAAAATGAAATTAAAAAGAAATGTTCTACAGAGAGCCGAACAGTGTCATTTGCACCTGCACCAGTGCAGTGCATACATATTATGTAGACTGGTCTTTCAACAAGACGTAATTGTACTTGGATTAAAAAGCAGGCAGACGGACAGATGTATTAATGAGTGGGTGGACAGATAAATCAGGCCCGTAGCCAGGATTTTTCAAGGGGGGGTGCGGTCACTAAAAAAACGGACCTTCGGTACCAATACCTATGATGACACACACACATACACACACACACACAATTATATATATATATATATATATATATATATATATATATATATATATATATTCTTTGGACGACCGAACTACAAAAGTTGTATAAGAATTTGCGCTGAATTTTTACTGTTTTAATGACGTTTTAAAGTCTCGAGGAAATTTGTATTTTTGTCTGTTGCATGCAATCGCGTTACGGTATTTCATCTAGGAAATAGTAAAAACTCATTTTGCCAGGAAGTTGCAAAGTTTAATTGTGTTCGAGACTCTGCGCGCGTAGCGCGCCGCAAAATTGAGAATAGTGATTTTCCTGGTGTTGTTTTAACTTTTATTTTTTCTATTGTATACCCGCGTTAGCAGGCCTGAAGCCAGGATTTTTAAAGGAAGGGGGGATTGCGTTAATAACAAAACGGTCCTTTGATACTGTCCCGGGAGGGGTAGCGACAATTAAAAGGTGGACACCATGCTCATACATGGACTTTCAAAATGGCCCCTAAACGAGTAATGATCATATGATTTTTTCGGGCCTTAAAAACAAGTATTCCTTAAATGTTTCCTGCACCCTAAAGAAGTACTTCATCATGATTGAACAATATACCATTTTCCCAAATTTCGGCCTTTTTGATACCCTTTGATTATATACGCTCGTACATCACACTTTCCCATCTAATCCGTGAGAAAAAACGACCCCTATTACGCGTTTTCTTTAGCGAGTATGGTCATCCCATCCCATTGGATGCTGTTTGGAAGATGAAACATTCACTTTACTATACAGTATATCAGCCGTTGGTATGCGAGTTTGTCAAAAACGAAAATAAATAAGAAAATTTTTAAAACAAAATGAATTGTAAATGTGAACCATTTATATTTTGCCTCCTTGTGGTATAGTACGGTCTGCTATGTCGAAATATTGGATCCCGTGAGATTTTCGTGCCAAAATTGATTTTTTTAGCTAACTTGGTCAATTTTGGGGTGCTGAATCCAAAAAACTTTGGTTCCATTTTTTTCGACCACGTCTTCAGCCGCCATTTTGAATTTCAAAATGGCCGCCATAGCAAACTGTATTTTGACCTAGTTCTGATAATGTGAGCATCATAGAAGGTTCAAATTTGATGCAAAAAGCATGTTTATGATGTCAGACATTCTGATACACCATTTCCTGATATTTTCGTTGTTTAAATACAATTTGAGGGCTGCCATCTTGAAATTCAAAATGGCCACCATAGCTAAACGTATTTTTACCTGTATCTCAGGTTGTAAGCATATGTAAGGCATGAATTTGGGGCAAAAAGCATGCTTATGATGCCAGACATGCGAATGTATATATTCTTGTTTTAAATGATGGATCATTTTGATTGGCGGCCATCTTGAAATTCAAAATGGCCACCATAGCAAATGTAATTGGGCCTATATCTCATATCGTATACAATGTGTAAGGTTCTAACTTGGGGCAAAGAACGTGCATATGCTATTATACTTTCTGAAACATCTTTTCCTGCAATGATGGTTCATTTTGATATTAGAGGTGGCCATCTTGAAATTCAAAATGGCCGCCATACCAGAATGTATATTTGACCCATATTTTAAGTTGTAAACAATACAGAAACTTCACATTTCCAGCACAAACCGGGCTCACGGTGTTGAACATTCAGATGCACTTTGATCCCCCCCCCCCTAAAATTGCAGATCATTTTTGAGGCTGCCATTTTATCATTCAAAATGGCTGCTTTTCAGCTTATATCTGTGGCTACAAGCAACTTTTAGGCATTTTAGTGTTTATGGTGGTGTACATTGTACATTCTTTTACAAACACACACATACACACATAATTATATACAGTCTGTACTAGTGGATTATTCGCATTGGCTGCCACCCTTGAAATTCAAAATGGATTTCGACCCATAATTGGTGCTGTAAGGTCTTTACCCTGCAAACTCAAGCAAGCTGGAGCACTTTAATGTAGGACCTATGTGTAGGTCAATCATTTCAATAAATAGTATTGTTATTGCGTATAAGGCGTGACTGCTTCCTGTAGGTACACTGCCCCGTTGAAATGCAAAATGGCTGTCATGGGAAACATTCCTTTTAGAGCATTGCATTTGGGTAAAGCTTGTAAATGGGAAATCATGTGATTATGTTGTCAAAGCAAATGACTTTCAAAAGTGCCCCAATATCTGTGTCTGAGTGCCCCCATTTAGACGATTTGGTTATAGAGTTTAAATAAACAATATTAGCCGTCTAGGCCCTGACTAGAAAAATTATCGGAAATTTACTTAGTTTATGTCTTCCAGGCTCATTGCCTGCATGCGTTTTTGAAGTCACAGCACTTGTATAGGGCTGTACACAGGGGAGAATTGGTTCTAAATTCTTCCAGAAACAATAACTTTTGTATGTCTTGCCATATGAACAGGGTAATGAATTCTGTGGCTACCGTTGGTGTAGGAAGCTGAAAGCATTTAATTGCACATTTTATATATATCCGCTGGAAATAATTACAATGTGCCATATCATATTCCCCTGTAAGTAGAGGCACAAATTAGGATGTGAAGGTTTATGAGGTTTGTTCTCTGGATGTGTTGTATCAAGACTCTACGAGAACAAAGCGGGAGATTGTCCAGGTTGAAGTCATCCACGCCCCAACTTCTGGAAGGCATGGGCTGTGTCATTGCACATTCTGGATGATTCAAGGCCTAGAGAATTCTTGATCTATCTGCTCTTTGAGACATCCTCAAATTTTCAACTTCAGCCTGCGCCATGAAAGGCATGACCAAGCAGACCTTTGTTTATCACAACAATTTGCAGAACATAATATCTCAACAATGTCAATTGTACTTTATCATTTCCTTTTCCAGTGATGGAGCAGAAAACATGCGATGCAGAATTAAAAGTAAAGCAAAGATCCATTAGGAGAATGAAAATGTCAGTGCCTATACGTAATAATCATCAATATCTCTGAAATTCTCTGTTGCTTTTGAAATAGCATCTATATACAATGGAATGAGGATATCTGCGTCCTCGTTGTGACAGGTTACAGCTCCCATGGCATCTTTGACGAACCTTTTGTTTCTTTTTTCCCCCGTTCTGTGGAAGTTGGAATTGACTGATCAGTATTTCAACTTTCAGGCTGATTATTTGACTCAGTTTTGTGGGTTTCTAAGGCATGGATATGAAAAATGAACCTTTGTTGGTGAGAATGAGGAGAATACAGTGTACCATAAAATTGTGAGATGAAGAGTGATTGAGGAATTACTTAGAACAGCAGAACTTACAACTTCCGATAATTCCTATCGTCCAGTAATGACTGAATAATGATAGGTCTACAAGAAAGTTGTACCGGTAGAAGTGTTATAAGATAGTAGTGGTCCTTTTAAGCTGAATGACTTTTGATCCAATCTTACATGGTGTATTTCAATCGTAAGAGCTGAATGTGTGACCTTTCTCATATTATCCCAGACAGATTCTTTGTTTTTTTATTATTAAGTTATATATCAGATACAAATTCTTTGCACAGAACGTGAATAACTTCCCTTTACATCTCTTTCTAGAATATCCTCCTTGAATGTTTTCGATACCTGATTGCCAAACACCACATTCATCAGTTTCAATGCAGCGACAGTTTTTGAGATTACCCTCGTGTGATGGTGTTCTAAATTGTTGGGGAATTCTGATGCATCCAAAGTGCCAAAGAACTGAGCTATTATTGCTCCTTTGTAGTTTTCGAGTCATTACAGCAGTAAGCATCTTGGAAGTCTTGATAATTGAGGATGACCCACACAAGGATAATCAGGAAAAACCTACTCGTTGGCATTCCTTATTCATTCTGTGTTGTTCCAGAAATACATCCAGCAATTATGAGCTCCCTGATGAGTTGTTTCATTTTGTAGTCAACAAACAAGCTTGTGAATGGGATGTCTGGTAGGGTGACCATAGCATTTCTTGCCATTGCGAGACTTTTCCTTGTTTGTCGTCATTCTCTCGAAGCAGCATCAAGTTTTTGAAGATCACCTTTAATCGTATCAATGCTTGCTTTTATACAAATATTCAATAACTAGGATTAAATATAACTATTAACGAGGTTCCACGACACCAAATAATGTCTTATCTGAGAGGCAAAAACAAATCACATGTACGCGAACCACATACCCGCTTGGTTATTATGCGACGTGGGATGTAACGCTTACACGCTCTCCCAAACTTATGGGAAGTGGTTTGGGACCCCTTCCTCCCCCGACAGTTTTTTTTTTTTGCTCCTCAGGATGGCTTGATGACGTCATTGGAACTTCGTCCTTACAGTCTTAATTTATGGCAGCCATTTTGAATTAAGAGATGGCTGTCGTTCTGCGTGACCTGAAAATGAATTTGGTCTAACTAGGACATTTTTGGCAAATTCATCTACGGCGCTTACCACAGTATCGTATGTTTTTCTATGGCCACCATCTTGAATTTAAAGATGGTGGTCTATCTAATGATCCACAATAGAAAACAGCTGTACTGGAAGGTTGGACACCACAAGTATGTGCATTACTATAAAATTTGATGCTCCTACAATAATTGTAACATGAGATATAGGCACAAAAAAAACCCCCACTATGGCGGCCATTTTGAATTTCAAGATGGCAACCATTAAATTGTATTAAAACAATCCACAATATCAGAAAATGATATATCAGAGTGTCTGACATCACAACCATGCATTTTGCACCAAATTTGAAGCTTCTACAATGCTCACTGTTTGAGAGATGGTTCAAAATACAGTTTGCTATGGCGGCCATTTTGAAATTCAAGATGGCAGCCTACAAATTGTATCAGAACAATCCACAATATCAGAAAAAGGTATACCAGAGTGTTTGACATCACAACCATGCATTATGCACCAAATCTGAAGCTTCTACAGTGCTCACTTAATGAGATATGGATAAAAATACAGTTTGCTATGGCGGCCATTTTGAAATTCAAAATGGCGGCTGAAGACGTTGTCAGAAAAAATGGAACCAAAGTTTTTTGGATTCAGCACCCCCAAATTGACAAAGTTAGCCAAAAAAATCAATTTTGGCACAAAAATCTCACGGGATTACATAGTAGCCTCTACTAGTAGGATATTTCCAGCATTTCCGAACTTTCAAATAATCATTTTAGATTTAATAATATTAAAGGTAGTAGATCCGATTCGCAAACATCTCCAATATCAGTCAAATGTCATATTAACCATCATGCTAAGAAGGTTTTCTTTGTGAAATTTGGAGGTCAGTGAAATTCAAAAATTAAACATCCGTTAGCCATTGGAAGAAGTTGAGTGCAAATTCAGACCTCAGGCTTAGTGCTCAGATGTTTTCCTATTTGATTTGATCTGTCTTACTGTGCACACTAAGATACATACTGGAATGGTTATTTCTTATTTATTAAATTATAGTAGCATATTTGGTTACTAGCTGTCTCTAGGCATTTTCGAATTTGGGCTGCAAAGAGATCCACTACCTTTAAGTTAGAAGAGAGATAAGTAAATAATGATAAAATAAACAAACAAAAAAGAATGAGTTTCTTTTGTAATACTATCTGACAAACTTTTTACTTTACCATTTTACTTCATAGCTCAGCACTTTCCATTCTCTCTCATACCCTCTTACCCATTACATTTAAATGAAATACAACTAAAATGAGTTTGCGTGCCTGCATAATACTCTTTGGAAATTATAAGTGAAAATGTTCTTAGGTTTTGGCTCACTTTAAAATGAGAACCAATAGAACTGTCACAACATGAGAAAATGTATAAGTAATAATCAATACTACATTTCCGAATTTGGCCTGCAAAGAAATCTGCTACCTGTAAGTTAGAAAAGAGATTAGTAAATAATGATAAAATAAACAACAAAAAAGAATGAGTTTCTACCGCCGTATCCAGAACAGAGCCTGAAACGGTGCAGGCTCAAGAAATCGTTTGTACTATAATACGTCTTGAAGTACTGTGTGATACTGTTGACTCAGACTTCTACAAAGCTGTAAGTGAGAATTGTAATCCAATCCGACTCATTACCTGAGATATTTATGAAAATATATCAATAAAGAATGTAAATTAAATAACGATGCGTCACAATGCAGTCTAACGCTCTCACAATGCTATCATACATAGGGGTTTTCACTGACTGTTTTTACTCCGGAGCTCTTGCAATATTCAGGCTTTTGTAATACTATCTGACAAACTTTTTACTTTACCATTTTACTTCATAGCTCAGCACTTTCCATTCCCTCTCATACCCTCTTACCCATTACATTTAAATGAAATACAACTAAAATGAGTTGACGTCATATCATAATTCGTTAGGCATGCATAATGGCCCAATGAGTGTTACAAGAGAACTGGAGTAAGACAGGCCTTTCATTTTGTTTTGTCTCTCCTGATCGTTCGTAAGAAATGCTAATTCATGACCACCTTTTCACAATTTGATTGGAGCATGCATTCATAATGGAAAATAGTTGACATAATAATCTATCCCCAGGCATTATCATGCCAACATGTACTTATATATACATGTACTATATCTTTGTGAGACGTAGATATAAAATGTCTCAGGTTTTCGATTATAGTAATTTCGAGGAAATTTCTTTAATTTTTATCATATATGTAAACTTGAGGCTATTAGATTTTCATCCACTTACCTCTGTTCCTGTGAAAAAATGCAAGTGTCAACCTCAATGTCATCCACGAATCGCACGTACTCGGGCGGCCAGTGGAAAAAAAAAAACACCGGTCACACGCGCCAAGGGCCATGGCATGCAGTGCCAATATAATAATAGCTCGCACAAATTGATACATAACATTTGTGTTTGTGTGCATGGGGACGATCCGATGGTTCATACAACAAAAGGGTTTCGTACAATTATTTTTAACATTGTTAAACGTACTCTTCCACATTCACGTAGCATATAATGTGTCTTTATATTTATTTGGATTGTTATCTTGAGAATTGCTAAAAACCGTTATTATGAAAAAGTGGACCTTTCAGAATTTGGGGGGGGGGGGTGCGTACGCACCCGACGCACCCCCCCTGGCTACGGGCCTGTAAATAATACAAATGTTATATAAGTATGGAGGAATAGGCTAGGAAAAGATGGCTCTTATAGACAGACAGTAGGTCTGTATACACCCAAACAAATAGATCGAAGTAAGTCGACATATTTATAGAAAGTTAGTTAGATAATGACGGATATGTATAGAAATTTGCCAGATGGAAAAATAAAGACGGACAACTACATAAAGTATAGAGCAATGAAGAAAGTTGAAATTTGATATTAAATGAGATATCAAGTGCACGAGGTATATAACTAATATACTAATGATGCACAGGATAGAGTGCGTTTATTCGCCTCGTGCATGTTTCACAATTGTAAATACCCTCGAGTGCACTACGCCTACACTAACGCCACGAAATAATCCTGTGCATCATTTGTTTTATAAAATGGGTCGAAAATTCGAAAACTAACATCATTTTTCAGCGTTTTTCACGTACCTTTGTGGGTCAAGACGTCCGAAGATGTTCGTCCCAAACTTTTACGCACGTCGCACTCGCGGAAGTCCCGCACATACAGTATAAGTATACCGTAGTTATGGGTAAACTCGGCCTAGCGGGTAAAGTCGGCCGCCAGCGCGCACAGTACAATTTTATGTACTGTGCGCGCTGGCGGCCGACTTTACCCGCTAGGCCGAGTTTACCCATAACTACGGGGTAATGGGGGGTTGGGTTTCCGGACACCCGCATGAAAACTTACTTATTTTACATAGAATATGCACCCTTTACCTTAAAGACTTGATATAGACTCCTCATATAGGCCTACTAGACAACATACTCTGAAAACGGCGTGAGAATTAACCTGCTAAATCGTTGGATTTGCTCTTCAAAGTGACTCCATGTACGCGTCCGGTCCCATAACGCTTGGTCTACTGTACTGTACAAAGTGTACGTATAGTACAGTATACGTACGTACGCCACATATGTTATGCACAAGGGATGACAGGCCGGCCGGCCGGCAGCCCGAACTAGAAGTTGTTTACAGGATTGACAGCGCGTACGCGTATGCATGCAATTCATCAAGGGAGCCGCCGCGCGCACAGACGATCGGCAATCTACCATAGGATTACAGGCAGTGCAGTTGTACTGAAGTAAAGGAAGGAGGTGTGTCTCATTTCAGCGCTTCCTATTGGCTACATTCTTGAACCCATTTTATAATGCATGATACCACGGGATGACCTTACTCAGTAAGGCGGATAATACTAGTAGTATTACCATATGTAGGGGCAAGCATGGTATTACCGGACGCATGGTATTACCGGACACGCACATTTTTGCGTACTAATGACATTCTGTACGCGCGAGACTTCGTAGATTAGCCTCACAGAACTTTGTGTGGACCGAAATCGCAAAAAACGCCACATAAAAATGTAAAAACACGAAAAAATTCACATTTTACCTCAAATTTATAGTTGAGTCATGACCCGCACCTCTTCATATATTTATGCATGTTTGAATCACATTTTACGACTGAAATTCTATGAAATCCCACTCACATACAGGAAAAATGCTGAAGATTCCAATAAAACCAAAAGTTCACTGATCGATATCGGAAATTTGTAGCTATCGTCCTCAAACGCGAACGATGCGGAATAGTTGTGCGCTAATAGTCCAGTCAAAATACGACAAAAAGTGGGTTAACCCACAACTAATTGCAACAGAAACGATTCCACTTGCATTTGACCCGGAAGAGCTATTAAAATAACGTATTAAAAGTTCCCTAAAATTCGAGTAGTGGATCAGTGTCTAATTTGCATAAATTCAAAATGGCTGCCATACAACCTGTTTATGCCTATATCTCGGGATACGTAACCAATAGAAAGTAAATTCCGGTTTCTAAACCTATGTTTCTTAGGTCAAGGAATACAATTATGTTATCTGTAGCAACTTTCAAACATCCCTTTATATAGTTTTTGCATATATTTGCATATAATTATATGCAAAATGGCCGCCATATTGCCTGTGCAAGCCCGTATCTTCGTATACCATTAATGAAGTACACTCAGGAATAAGTCGCTGTATATCTGGACATAAAACCCACAAAAAAATATATTCTGGTGTCTAAACCTATGTTTTTTTTTAGGTCAGGGAATACAATTATGATATTAGCAGTAACTTTCAAGCTTCCCTTTATACATTTTTTGCATATATTTGCATTTAATAGATGCAAAATTGCCGCCATAATTCCTCTACAGGCTTATATCTCTATCTGTAAAAGGTACCAAGTGGTGGTGTCTATGGTCTTAATTTTACTGCTGAAAGTCACTGTTGTAGAAAACGTTCCAATCAGGAATAATCACCTATATTTCACTAAAAATTTGCATATATTTATACATAAATCTATTCAAATTAAGAGTAGCTTATATCCATAAGCTACTCTACAAAAGTTTCATGAGTTTGGACATTTGTTTAGAGAATGTTCTTGTCATATCAGGGTACCATGTCACTCACTCACTTTCTGAATAAAAGACCCAGGGGTCCAGCACTCACTGAGTATCTCAAGTTCACCTTCCATCCATTCTTACAGACTATTACTTGGGAGAGAGGAAATTGGAAGACTTTGGGAACCTCTAGGGCCATATCTACAAGCCTTTAGGGACCTCCATGGTCCAGGGAGGCATGATGTTCATATATTCATGACACTAGCAATAAATGCACCTACAGTACTAAGTTTGTTGAAAATTTGACCATATGTTTTCAAAAAGAGGATCACAAATCAAAAGTGGCCCCAATAATTTGGTCCCAGCCCCAAGGCGTCCGGTATAGGTAATATTTAAGGTGCCTTTGGGCATCCTGTGGCCTGGGGTGGAGGGGGGGGGGGGGGGGGTTGGGGTAGATGGTACCCGTAATATATATATATATATATATATATATATATATATATATATATATATATATATATATATATAATAGATGACGAAGTATGGTGGTAATGCATTTCAGTTCAACAGTGCTATTTATTCAGACCAAATTTTCGACGGATACATTCGTCTTCCTCAGGATCGACGACAATCGTGAAGAAAGACGAATGTTTTCGTCGAAAATTTGGTCTGACTAAATAGCACTGTTGGACTGAAATGCATTACCACCCTAATTCGTCATCTTTTCTGTACTGGTGCCAACACATGGATTACAAGTATCATATATATATATATATATATATAATATATATGTACAATGTGTAATATTTCGAAAACAAGTTAAACTGCGAAAGTAAACTTAAATCTATATGCAATCTCCAAGATATTCAACTTTGTACATTATACCTAGCTCTGTTACACTTGGTTCTACTTTTGTGTGTGTGTGTGCGTGTGTGTGTGTGAGGGTGTGTGTGTGTGAGGGGAGTTTTTTTTATAATAGATTCCTTAATTTCGGGGTTCTGGGACCTTTTGGACATGGTGTCTATTTGAACACCTTGAAAGTCTATCATCCTTGGGATGCTACTTGCCTAGTTTGTTGAAAATCTGTCATTACATGGGTTTTTTAAAGAGAACCAGTCCTGGAAATGGTTTTTGAAAATGTATGCATGACCGACGACCGGACAGTAGAATATAAATGAGGGCTATTTGCAATATTAGCGTGAACCTTTTTTGCTGTCTTGAACCTTTGGCTAAGATGAGTTTAAAATCTAATGGATCAAAGTCACTTGATTTCAAGAAAACTTTCTTTCGTTTCCTGTACATTATTTTCATTTTCTAGCTTGTGATAATACAGATACTAAGGTATGTAATGTGATCTCTCAAAATAGAGATCAATGATAAAAGTGAAAAACGAGTATACAAAACTATAGCTTACACTCACAGTGTTTTATGTGCTTACCACAAATTCTGGACTAGGATGGTGTGAAATTGCAGTTGATTAATTTAAAGCAAACAGGATCTCGGCTCCATTTCATACTGAAGCGTGGTAAGTCTCACGTTTCTTATTCCTAGTCACCAATTAGAATAGCATAATCTCATTCCTCACATATTTTAGAAATACAACATTACAGGTGTCTGATATATAATGGCCCGCATCTGACACTGGTATGGGTTGTGTGCAGTCAAATCTGCTTGCCCTGCAACTGCCAGTTGCTAACATCCTGTCTTGCAGTTGCATCAGACTTTCTTCAGGAGTTCCTTAATAGCTGCAGCTTTGTCTGTAGTGATCAGAACATATTTGATTTTTTGATTAAACATCTTCCTCAAATCGTCCCAATTCCAATGATTGTATGTCATTTCCCTTCCACTGTTTAACTTGAAGAAAAGCTGCTACCGAGGTGGAGGGAAGGGACCTTTTGGAAGGGTTAGGAACTGAAAATGATGTTATGTATTTTCTTTTTTATCTGACTTAAGACTGCTTTTTCGCCAGCAAAATTGAATTCAGCCTTCATTCTGCTCGCATTTCTAAAAAACAACAACTGTGTGTTGGTGAAAATGTTATTAGTGCGAAGCCTCAATGCAATAGGAAACATTTCTTTTAATAAAGCTGCAGATACAACACGAAAAATGGTAAAAGTAAGACTTATAAGAATTTATATGTGTTGTATGAGCTTGAAGCCAATGAGAAGGATGCTGTTTGTATTGATCGACTGATGAATCCAGAGTACTAGTGATAGAAATGTTAAGGCATTTCCTTTTTTTTTTCTTTTTCTTTGTATCTGGCTGTAAATCACAACGTTTTACATTTTCAGTGAGTCACTGGGTGAAACCGTGCAAAAATATGACAAAATCCACTTCCATACAAATTATCACGGTCATATGTTGCTCATTGATAAACATGCCTTTACCAAAAGTTTTGCAACAAAGGACACAAGTATCAACTAAACATGGATGTAAATCATCGCAGGTAAGAAAAAAGATGTTTGAAAAAAAACCCTGCTGAATGATTTAAGACCAATTTTTGTGTACCGTAAGCACACTTTGAAAGCTATATGAGACATTATGTCCAAACTCATGAAACTTTTGTAGAGTAGCTTATGGATAATCATGAACTTGATGATATGCCCCCCCCCCTTTGGCAAAAAAAAAAAAGAGAGAGAGAAGAAATAAAGAATTGCAACATAGACACAAGTAATAAGCAGTAAACATGAGGGCAAATTACAAAACATAATACATTAAATATCATGCAATCATGAAATATTTTAACGATTCCTACTACATAATTTCAGAATTTAATATTTGTGTACCTATTGAGCACACTTTGGAAGATAAGTTGAATTTACAGTTAAATAAAGGTATGTTCTATTCGATGCTACTTACAGTTGTTTTCTGTTTTGAGGCTGTATCTCAAGAAAATGTGAGTACAATGTAATACAATACTTTTGATAAGTGCAAGAATATACACACTAGGAGTAGGATAATCATCAAGGTTTTAAATGGTATTATAACAATTTTCCCTTGATATCTTGGATGAGACATTACAGTACAAATAACGTTCTGCAGCTTGTATTCGTATATCTGAAATCATATTCACGGTAGTAATTTGAATAGATTTATGTATAAATATATGCAAATTTTTAGTGAAATATAGGTAACTATTCCTGAGTGGAACGTATTCTACATCAGTGATTCTCAGCAGTAAAATTAAGACCACAGACACCATCACTAGGTACCTTTTACAGATAGAAATATAAGCCTGTAGTGGCACTACGGCGGTCATTTTGCATTTAATTGAATGCAAATATATGCAAAAACTGTATAAAGGGAAGTTTGAAAGTTACTGCTTATATCATAATTGAATTCCCTGACCTAAAAAACATCTATAGGTTTAGACACCAGAATCTATTTTTCTGCGGGTTTTATGTCCAGATATATAGCGACTTATTCCTGAGTGTACTACATTAATGATATACGAAGATACGGGCTTGCGCAGGCGATATGGCGGCCATTTTGCATGTAATTATATGCAAATATATGCAAAAACTATATAAAAGGATGTTTGAAAGTTGCTATACATAACATAATTGTATTCCTTGACCTAAAAAACATAGGATTAGACACCGGAATTTACTTTCTGTGGGTTATATCCCCAGATATAGGCATAAATAGGTTGTATGGCGGCCATTTTGAATTTATGCAAATTAGACACTGATCCACCACTCGAATTTTAGGTAACTTTTAATATGTTATTTTGATAGCTCTTCCGGGTCAAATGCAAGTGGAATCGTTTCTGTTGCAATTAGTTGTGGGTCATTTCATATTTTGACTGGACTATAAGGGGCCCGCAGCTCATCACCCGCGCGTGCAGCTCCTATAGACAAAGCACGTAAACTAGAAGTATAGAGTCTAACCAGTTGTCGATTTCTCACAAGGTTTTATTGCGTGAACTGTTCGAAATGTTCAAGACAGACATTTTACCGTAAAATACGAAATTTGAGCCTCATTTGCCGATTTTTTCTTTGTCATCCGCTAGGTGAGAATGTGTACTGTGATTTGTGGGATGAATTATGATTCTGGTGCAAGGACTAGGTGCGAAAGACCTCGATTATTCGATTACGAAAATCGCGTCCGGTAATACAATGCGATTTAGCACCGCGCAAAAAACAACTATTTTTAGAGGGGTATGTTTGAAGCATATTTTCTAAAAACTGGAACGAAGAATTGACATAAGTTAGCTGAATTCGTAATTTCCAGGAGTCTGTGAATAAGTGGTGTTATGTTTAGCCGAAATTTCATCCACTGAGTACGGAAATCAAAGCCACGAAAAAAAGCGTCCGGTAATTGGATGTCCCACCCTACTGATCAAAGATAGAACTGAACAACAAAGCATTATTATTCTATAAATGAATGACGACTTTGACAATATTAGGACTATAGGGCCTATACGAGCGCAGAAACAATGCTCTAGAAAAGAATTTTATGGAAGTCTAAAAGGCAAAATGATGAGCCGAGTCCATTGTAATTAAAGTGTGAACGTTTATGGCTGCTGCCAGTTTACTTTGTCGTTGTCGTTGTTGTTTAATTATAAAATGTTTATCTTTGCTATAAATATGCACCCTTCCTTAATAACAGATGGGCGTTGTTTTGACCAAAAAGTTTTGGTCATGACTCATCCGTAATGACACTATCGACTCACTTTTGTTTACATGTCGGTGCCAGTTTTGGTGCATTAAGATAATTTTTCTTCCTTTTTTTTCGAAGGTTAACATAAGTTGACCCAAACATCTCTCAAGCGCAATAAATTCCCCGTGGGCGCCTGAATGTGGCATTTATAACTAGATATAGGCCCATATGTAATATATAGGCCTGTACTCAGTATATAATATAATTATATATATATATATATATATATATATATATATATATATATATATATATATACATACATATACCATGAGCATGATGACACTGGTCATTTTATTTTATGACTGATTTCTCCGATTGCTATTAATGGGTTCAACGAGCATTATTTCTTAAAAAGATGCGATGGCGCCTATAAGTAGCCGTTCTATAGATGGACACAGTATCACGTCAACATGTAGCTACGTGTACTAAAGATGTTAGACCGATATGATAATGACTTACACTGCTATCACAATGTAAATATTATGACTTTTTCTGACGACCAGAAAGGTTTGCCCGGCATGGCAGCACCCGATGGGAACAAACTGGATCTCCGGAAATCGTACTGTGATGCTTTCAGTTTATTAGGAACAGATGAATCGAAGTGTCTTGTTTTTAAAAAAGTCCAAATTTAAAGTTATGTACTTTTTTAAAAACGCCCGTTTTAGACGAACACATACGGAACCTAAAACAAACAAACAAACAAACAAACAAACAAACAAACAAACGTTGAGGAAACGTTCTGAAAACGTTTTGTGTTTGATGGTAATTGCTGCAATATATATTTGTAATAGTAGTAGTTGTAGTAGAAGTAGTAGTAGAGTAATAGTAGTAGTAGTAATAATAGTATAGTAGTATAGTAGTAGTAGTAGTAGTAGTAGTAGTAGTAGTAGTAGTATATAGTGGTAGAAGTAGTAGTAGTAGTAGTAGTATATAGTGGTAGTGGTAGTAGTAGTAGTAGTCATAGTATAGTAGTAGTAGTAGTAGTATATAGTGGTAGTAGTAGTAGTAGTAGTAGTAGTAGTATATAGTAGTAATACGTAGTAGTAGTAGAGTAGTAGTGGTAGTGGTAGTAGTAGTAGTATATAAATAGTAAAAGGAAATGGAGGAAGAAGAGAAAGAAAACAGTCTCAGTATTTGTTCTGCCTGTGGACTTTGTGCGACAAATACACTCTATATCCGTCGCCCACGTCAGACGTTCAACGCAGAGAGCGAAAACATACCAATCTTCTTCCTCTTCAGTCTCAAAATATCATGCACACAAATCTATCAAAAAATGTCCAACTTATTTATTGTGTGTATAGGATCATTAAAGGGATGGTACAGTATTGGTGGAGATGAGAATTGGGCTTTCAATTTTTTGCGAGATGCCAAGAAAACACTTATGAAATAGTACAGAGCATGTCGTTTTAAGAGGAATTCAAAGTTTATTTGATGAAAATCGGGTTTGGAATGACTGAAACATCCAAAAACAAAATAAGACAAAGCGATCGTTATTAAGTGTGGGTCCCACACTTATTAGAATCCCTCTGTTTTGGCTATCTCAGCCATTTCAAAACCAATTTTCAACAAATAAACGGTGATTCCTCATGGAATTACATGCTCGTTCATATTTCATAAGTGGTTTCTCATTATCTCACCAAAAAAGGTTAGAAACCTGAAATTAGGTCTCAACCGAAACTATACGATCCCTTTAATGACCTGTCATAGAAATAGATTACTGTGTATGTGTGTATGTATGTGTGTGTGTGTGTGTGTGTGTGTGTGTGTGTGTGTGTGTGTGTGTGTGTGTGCTCACGCGCATGTATAGGGGGTACGATAAAACGTTTACATACGACTGACGTATAGGGGAGCCAAAATACATGTATAAAGACCGCACGCATGAACGGGTGTATACACTTCATCAGGCGTCCTTTTAACTTGACAAATCTAATGGCGACAGTATAAATTGGTTGTCATCTGCAGTTGATGCACTAATGTTAACGATGCATATACAGACACTATCACCCACCGTCCACCAGTCCAGCCAGACCTCTCTTGAAGAGGATATCCACCACCAAAATTAAATAACCTCTAATAATAAAAAAAGAAAAAAATCCCTACAGAAAAATATGAAACTATGGAATTGGATCAAGTCATATCCACTTGCAGAATCGTCAACAAGTAGTAGTAGTTAATGGAACTTCATCTAAACCAACCCATGTAACGAGTGGCATACCACAGGGCAGCATTCTTGGTCCGGAGTTATTTCTCATTCACATTAATGACCTGTCCGACATCATTGGTTTGCCAATGACATCATTTAAACTCTTTGCCGATGAAACCAAACTCTACTCAGTGGTAAACAACATCAGTGACCACGCGGCTCTGCAAGTGATCTTGAAAACCTGAGCAAATGGGCAGACAAACGGAAGCTAACCTTCAACAAAGACAAATGCAATGTTGTCCATTATGGGAAAAGGTAACCCTTGCTTTTAGTCTTACGTCTCAAGGACGTCCCTTCATCTCATCTTTTACCACTGAGAGGGATCTGGGTGTCACGTTCCACAATCAGCTGAAATTCTCAACTCACGTATAGATAGCATCACAGCGAGCTCAAATCGTAAGATGCAAATTATCAAAGTTAACGATCGTTTTCTTCCCTATATAGATCAACGATCATTCATCCAACTCGACAAATCTACAGTACGCATGTTAACATTCCACAAATGGCAAAAAAAGGAAAGTATGGCATTTTGAAAGTTCATATTTTTTTCTGAACACTGCTGAAAACATTTCTTGACCAGTCGTTACGAATGTTCAAATGAGCGAGTTGATGATATCATGCCCTTGCAATTTTTCATTTTTATGTTACATATGAAATTCCGAAAAAGTGTTATTTTTAGCTAATACAGGTAGAAGCATAGTCCCAACCCAAAATAAACATTATTGTTCCGTTTTATCTTGGATGGTTTTAAGGCAGGTTTTATATTTATACAGCTGAAATATGAGATTTCAGTCATTTTTTTTTTTTTGTATATGAGATGAATAAGAAATTGTGCGAGCATGTTATCAACTTGCTGATTTCAATATTCATAATGACTGGTCTAGAAGTGTTTAAAAAAGATTTTTTTTAGAATATCATAACTTCGTTATTTCTTACTCGATTTTGATCATTTTTGCAATGTTCTGCATGGGATTTTTTTCCTCTTTCTTATGAAATTGATTACATTCTGGAGTGGGTTTCTTCTTTAAGTGTCCCTTTAATGATAAAAACTAAGCAATGACCCACCATGTTGAAATTGGCTTTGAATGTATAAACCATGCAGGAAGATGTCCTCTCACACCTTCCAGAACAAACTATGACAATAGAGCAGTTGAAGTTTCATAAGAATTCGCATAAAACAAGAAAACTGTGGCATTTCCTGGTATTACACGTTTTTTTTTCATATTAATAAACTATGACAATGGAACAGTAGAAGTTTCATTAGAATCACTATAAAACAAGAAAGCTGTGGGATTTCCCGGTATTGCACGTTTTTTGTGTGTGTGTGTTTTTTTTAACGAAAGACATGAATCGGTCGCAACCACATTTTGCAAATTACAGAGGTCCTGATCTCTGTTTCTCATGCATTCTGTCACCATTCCCACATTGACGTATATGCACAATCAAGGATAAATAATATTCTTGTCATGTCGCAATAACCTATCGTAAAATGGGGAAAGTGCCACTTTTAGACGTTTAAACATGAGTCCATATAGGCCTACAGCAAAACAAAGCCTTTCCAGTGATACCTCACTTGCAACCTAACAAGGAATATTCGTGAAGTTATGATTGAAAATATCCCACATTTTCTTATTTTGATTCTTCTAAGCAGCTTTATATAATCGCAAATGTCTCAACCTAACAAAAATGGAGTTAACTCATTTTGCATGCAGACTCTTCATGTGTTGCAAACTTGCAATGATGACAATCACGGTGTACCAAATCATCAACCAATTTGACTCAGTGATAGTGTACCTTCGTGTTAGTAGATAATGAGTCTTTGCTATAAAAGCACTGATTGTGCGGTCAAATATACACTCAAGACTACATGTGTACTGCATTAAAACGTGTGAAAATCTAAAATCCCATAGCACTCAAATTTCACATGCGATCGCACTGAAACCACATAATGTACTAAAATTTGTATCATTTTGTTCGTTTGCTTTCATTCTTGGTATACAAACTCATGTTATAGGTCGACTGGACATGGAATTACAACAAACGTGATACAAAATAAGTACAATGTACATGCTGTAGTCTCGGCCTATAAATGTATCAGACCCTCTCCCCCTAAAATTGCTGTACGTGTATCTATACACTGCAAAAAGTCCGGTGTTAAATATGAAACACTGAGCAGGTGTTAAATTTCCGGTGCTCATTTGTGGTGTTAAATTAACACCTCCGAGTGTCACTTCAAAATATAAAACTGTTTGTTAGATAGGTAATTTGCGTTACTGTTCTTGTTGATTTTGAACTTCAACAAGACGATTAAGAACTTTCCAATAACGTACACTGTAGGCCTACTTGATTTTTGAAAAAAAAAAATTGTGAACACATTTACACCACAATAACACCAGCTGGTGTGGTCTATTGACACTGGATGGGTGTTACACCATTGACATTAACACCAGCAATATCAAATCAACACCATGCAGTGTCATTGTTGAATTAACACCAGCACAGTGTCAAATATGTAACCAGCTACAGTGTCAAATTAACACTACAAAGTGAAAGGTGAACACTTTTTTTCAACACCATCACAACATACTTTCTATACCTGTTGGTGTGGTCCTCTATTGACACTTGATCGGTGTTCTAACACTGATGTTTTTGCAGTGTAGGTTCATCTCTCCCCTTAGAATGTACAGCGTATATGCATGCATCTCTCTCTCTCTCTCTAAATCACACACACAAACACACACACACACACACACACAAACACACACACACACACACACACACACACACACACACACACATATTCCCATGTACAAAACCACAAACCACGATGCAAATCCAAGACACACTGCAATATGAGTCTGTTTGATCACACAATCTTTACTCAAACCATTGGATATCAGATGTACATAAAAGATTTTTTTGTTTGTTTTCCACATAAGAGAAACGATCAAACTTTTTTTTTTTTTTAATTTGGCTATGTCACCCCAGTGCTTGACAAATGACATCAAAATATACTGCTCTATCTCTAGATTAACTATGTGAAAGTATGACCAATGAAGAAGAAACAAAGTATAAATCCTCACATCCCAAGAAACTGTGAGCTCTCTCAATACACCAACAAGATTTTTCTTGTCTTATTTCTTTCTTTTTTTTTTTGGTTTTATGGTGGGTGTTCTACACCTGTTTTCTTTTGTTTTCCTAGCACTCTCTCTATAATAAAGTTTTCAATTCAGAGCCCACCATACTTTGGCGCTTGTTACAAGCTAGCAAAAAAAAGAGCACACTGATTAATTTTGGAACCATCAGAAGAACAGCGGCATGCCAACTTTGGAGGGGTAGTACAGACATGGATCTGAGGTGGGGGGTAGGTGAGAGCACTCCAGAAATGAGTTTTGTTGCATGATGTTAGCTGGAATTCTAAATACAGCTGTATTGCCAAGTCAAAAGTCACTGACAGTGTTTTCCCCACTTTCCGCAATGAGCGAGTCCTTTTTTTTTTTTTTTTTTGCAGGAAATCGGTGCCTAAAAGGGTTGATGTCTGTTACAATGACAACGATTCGGGACTATTATGCACTGTACCAAATCAAAGCAATCAAAGCGATGAATCATACGTGTACTCTCTCACGTCCATGTGATGGGAGATGTAATCATCAATTTGCAGATTTTTTTTACAAGTTTGTACGCGGGAATCACCTTTTCACATCAAACTGCTATAGGTTGAAGCAACAAATCAGCCACTGGAATTACTCACAGATATTATCGTACAGGCATGGAAGCTGTCCCAAAACATTTGGACAATGATTCAAGTTCAAAGGTTCACTCTGTACTATCCATCCAAATTTGCACATGCCTCAAAACTTAAACAAAAAAAATCACATCTTGATGACTTGTAACAAAGGTTTGTAGTAAAGAAGTGGCTGTCACAGTCTATACAATTTTAAAGAAAAAAAGGAAATAAAAAAAGAAAATGATAGAAAAAGATTGCTGCACTGGGTAGTATTCAAGTTTCAATGTTACAACCAGAATGTGTCTAAACCTCATCGCATATCAAACCTCTCTTGCAGTGAAAGCTTAAGCAGCCATCTTCTGTCTGTATGTTTTTGAACAAGAGTCTGTACATTCAAGACTAGGTAAAATTGTCATAAAACACTTGTTGCACTCTTTCACTTGCCCGACTTTGTCTGGCGGATATAAAATGTGTTGTGTGTTTCCCCATAAAATAATCACAGAATGGAGTGATTGCACTGATTCTGTGTGTGGTCACATAATCAGAGATTTGCTATGAACTCTGCACTATACAAGAGCCATCTTTACTTGGGATTTGGGGGATCGCCAAAAAGCTATCTAACGTACAAGTAGTCCCTTCTGTTTTAAAGCAGCCCTCTACAATGAGAAAACATACTTAAGTCACGTCAACTATGGGAACTAATGGTGAACTCAGTGGAAAAGGAAAGAACAAAAAATAGTATCATCACACAATATTATTTTAGAAAAAAAGACTTTACAACTATGGTTTGACATGTAAAAGAAGAAAAATATATGTGCAAATTATACACTTACATCATCAAAAAGGCTTGCATTCTTCCTGTCATTTACAATGAGAACAGTAGTATTCTATGCTTTTCATCGTAATTGTTTGTGGCACTAAATCTCTACAGCAACAAAAAAAGAGGAGAAACTAGACTAGCAAGGCAACTTGCATCTGGCGAAAATGTCACATTTTGTTGTACACGATCATTCTGCTACGAAGAAGAGTGACTTGCATTGGCACAGTATCAAGACACAGACAGCAACCAGTGGGACTACAGTTACAGGGTCACAGCAGGATGGCCAACGATGTGATGCTGCATTCTTTGCAACCCCGTAACAGACGTCCCTTCCTCTATGATTGCATGCCTTTGATCCCTACTAGGACTGTGAATGCATTAGCAATAGTGACACTCGCAGCTTCCGGAAAAGGTGTCCTTCAAAACCTCTGATCCTTACATGAACTCAGAATGAACTTTCTCATTCTTGTTCATGGGCAAAGTTCATTCTGATTGTTATGTAGCAAACATTCATATTATGTATGGTGTGTTTCAGTGTATCATATGTCCTATAATCAATGCAACAAAATGTTTTCCATAGTTTATACAAGTGACTTTTGTGTCAAAATATCTACAACATACCAATCTGACAAAAAAAAAAAAAAAAAAAAAAAGAGGTCTGGTTATTCAACAATGTACCTTGTATGTATAATTGTAATTCTTAGTCATTTGATTTACTAGAAAATTTATTAGGTTTTACACTATGGATTATAAAATACAGTATGATCAGACAATGATTTACCTAAATTTACTTCACACTATAATGACCACTCCTTCACATTACTGTATCCTAATCAGATTCCACATGTACTATGCTGGGGAAAAGAGTATAATGGTATTAATGCACATTCTGAACACACACATAGCTTTCAACTATTGTGCATGTAGGTGTTTAAAAAAAAAGAACAAAAAACCAACAACAACAATAGAAGACAATTTGTTATAAACTTCACAAATACATCTTATTGACATGAAAATTCTCAACTTTATTACATGATCAAGAACACAAAAGGAAATTATGTGAATATACATCTACACATATATTCCACAAAGGCATGAAAACCGAAACTTGGCCACAATTACATCATGTCTTCGGTAAACACACCATATTAGTTTCATGTTAACGTGTTTCTATCGATGCTCTATACTACAATGTACGAGTGATGTGGTGGCGTGTTATGCCAGTATACAAAACCAGATGCCGCCTCAAACACACACCAAGTTTTGTTTTCCTTACGATACCCTCCTGTTAGTTCAAAAAAAAAAGTCTAATAATGCAACAATTTACTAAATTGGCAATAGCTGTGACTGCAAGTGCCACGCTCTGGCCACAAATAAAAACAAAACACACACAAACCTGCCAAATATAACGATACCGATATTAAGGATCATCATCACATTTGTGCCATATGCCGCCAGTTTTAAATTCGCCTTGCCAATGCTACCTGCCCCAGACTCAGATGCACAGCATTTCTTTTCTTGTTAATCACAGCAGCCTTGCCAATATGCTCCCAACCCCTCCCCTCCTGTCCAACTCCCAAACCTAGTCTTCTCATACAGGCACTTTCTCATCAAAGTCATTGCAGACATTGGACAGCCATTTTGTACTAACCTCGAAAATCTACCGACAGAGCTACTAAAGACAGATCCAATAATTCAAAAATTTGATCCATTTTTGTTTTAGTTGCTGGTTTGTCTGCTTTTGTGTTGTTGTTGTTGTTGTTGTTGTTGTTGTTGTTGTTGTTGTTACTTTTTTTTTGTCTCCAGCCTGAACAAATTTTGCCCAACTGTCCCAAAGACCACAAACATAGCATTCTGTAGGATTCCAAGTGACAAAAAAAGTCTTGTTGTCATCTTGGTGAATGTGCACTGCAACAGCCCCCCCCCCCCCCCCAAGTCATGGCTGCACCCACAAGTACCTCAATGCAATGATTCAGGCTATTGAGGTATGTTCTCCATAAAGTTGTGAATTTTATATCCTCCGATCCCCCCCCCCCCCCCCCCCCCCCCCATCCCAATCCTCTAAGCTAAGCAATCGCGGCAAACTACTCTCAGGCGCAAAATTAGGAACACTGCTTTGATGCTTCTCAATCTTTTCTTTCTTACAATAGATATAAACTTTAAATATCACCGACCCACTCTTGAAGAAGAGGTACGCCAATCGAAGCTGTATACAGAAAACAAAAACAAAAACAAAAAACAGATTGCAAGAAGAATTATGTTCACCTAACTACAAATATACACAATAAGCACGAGCACATTCTGTGGGATTATATCATGTGGAATTGAATGGCAGACTCCTATATATTCAATGATAGTCAGTTCAAATTGATTGGTCAACAAACACATTGAGCCCCTCCCCTCTTTTTTTTTTCTTCTCTCTTTCTCTCTCTCTCTTACAGTTTATTCTCTCTGCCATCTCATATTATTCAATCCTTCTTTGTCTTCTTTCTTTGCCGCTCTTCCATTTTCTCTCCAACTGATGAAGTGATGCTACCATTCTGTAAAATCTTCTTCTTCTTTCCCGTTATAATGGCAAAACTATTTTTTTTTTCAGTGTATACCTCTGCCTTATTTTTCTCTTTCGGCAGAACAGACAAATTTGACCAAATGCTACGTGTTACATTTCCATCACATCCACACAAAAAGGCAATCAGAACCATACACGCAATGAGTCGGGATAGACTTTAAAAAAAAAATATGCAGACATAATCCCATTCCTCACCGATCAAATAGTCTAGAGGATCATAACAGAAAGAAGCAGCTACACATTTTTATGAGTGTGGCTACAAGAGTCTACTAAACTTCATTGTGAAATTTGGGAGAAAAACACAAAAGTAAACAGGACATAAAGGAATGGGTACTTCTGTTGGCAATGAAAAGTGCATCAGAAGAAATGGGGGTAGGGGTGTGTGGGGTGGGGGGGGGGAGGTTGATGACAAAGACAAAATACCACACGCAGTCTAACCACTTGTTTAAAAGATACTTAAAAGCACAGAAGGCATTAATGTGCACTACCACTTCTTTCACTCTCTTTCCTCTCGAGAGACATGAATCTGTGTTTTGTTGAGAAAGGAATTCGAACTGAATTTGAATGCATTGAATTGACGCAACGGTACAACAGAACGTAGGGGGCAGCAGTTGCCCCCCCCCCCCCCCCCCAACCCCAACCCTTGCACTTGGAGACCAATAAGCAAATCTCCAGGTTTCAGACACAAACATGAGAAATAAAAAGAGATCATTCTCTAGGGGAGTGCAGGCCACTTGACTTGGTCCCATACCATCTGCCAAAAACGGGGCCTGTGTAAATGGATCTGTCTCCCTGTTGGGTCCGAGCATCAATACTTGCAATGGACTACGTATGATTGGCGCAAACTACCATTGCAACATGTAAACGACCTGGAAACCTGATTGGTTGTCGCTATGGCAACTGGCGCTGATGAAGACAACTAATTAATTGACTTGTTCATTCACTACGTTCAGACACAAAACTGCTATCACTATAGATTTTTGCACATTATCAGTTACTTCAAGTGGACAGAATAACTTCTTGTTGTTCTGTTTCTTGCCCTTCTTTGCTTCTTCTTGTTTTTTTTTGTTTTTTTTTTTAGTTGCTCAACTGAACCACGCAGATTCCAGGAACAAATGACATAAAGCTCCTATGGTATTGGTTTGACCGAATAACGCATCAATTGGTTTGGGTTGTGTACACTGCTGTAATCCAAGTCCGTGAGAAGCTACCACTGTCATTGAACACATTCCCCACCCGTTTCCATCGCAACCCCTCACCATTCCCGCCCCCCCCCCCCCCAAAAAAAAAAAAAAATAGCATCAGACCCGCCAATCAATGATATGACCAGACCACTTTCTCTGTAGCAATGCCACTGGAACACCTACTCCAAGTTTTGTCCACCCTTGGGCACTTCTCGTTCACAGCTTTGCAAAATGGTTTATTCCCTGCAACTGTCGTGTATGATTAACATGGTTTTTAATGCCTGGTTTACCTCAGTCTACTTCTCTCTCTCTCTCTCCCTCTTTCTCTCACACTCTCTCTCTCTCTCTCTTTCTCTCTCTCTAGATAAATGAAAGAACAGCCCTAATCTGGCAAAAACATCACCAAAAAAAAAAAAAAAAGAGAAGAAATTAACGAACGGTACATCACAGTGAAGATCCACTGTATATAGATAGCATTGTAAAAGAGAATTTCTACCAAAAAATGGTACACTATGCACCGATACTTCAAGATTTCATAGTTTGATTTGCCTGCTTATTTTAAAGAAATATTTTCTCAGTCTGCTAAATTCCTTATATAGCCATTGCATAAAGGAGGAATTTTTCTCTCATTTTCTGATTTTGTTATGTTTTTTTTCTCTCTCTCCATCTTCCTCTATTTTACATCCTTCTTTTTATGTCTTCTTCGTTATTTTGGTGCTACATTTGTTTTGATCTCTCCGGTCCCCGCCAGCTAGTCCACCTTCTCGGCGTATTTCCTCGTGTGCTCCTCAGCGTTCTTGTTGAACTTCTTCCTGTCGTTGGTGTACTCCTCCGCCAGGTCGCCCCTCAGGGGATGCTCAGGCTCTGGGTCGTGGATGAGAGCTACCAGGGCCTGGATGACTGGAAAATTGCACAGACCACAGAAAGAGACAAAGAAACAAGGAGACATTATTAGATATTGTAGAATGGGCTTTAGAATCTCTGCGATCTGATTGGTCAATCATTATGCATTGATTTGCACTGAGCCACACTGAGCCATGCGTCACGTAAAATCCAAATGCAGAGCCACGCGCCCTGTAAAATCCGAACGCATGGCTCAAGCCTTGTATAGTGTTGTAGATAGCACCAGACGCAGAATGGGGAAAAGGGTTGAATTTCATGAATTCACGGGCCCACTTTATAAAATGAATAATGCACAGGCCTATTTCGTGGATCGGTGAGAATTGGATGCTCAGAATTGGATGCTCTCGTTTAACTTCAGGAACAGTCTAATCTAAACAGTTCCAAAGTTAAACTTGTGCATCCAATTCTCACTGATCCACTCTGTCCTATGCATCATTTGTATATTATCATCTATATAGAAAGTTTTAGTGGCACATTAAAAATGAGTTGTTGTCTGCTCACTTTTTACTGTGCGATACAAGAGTGCATTGAATGAAATGCAGAAGCCAATAATGTATTAATTCCCCATAGGCTACTGTTGTTACTGGTCGTTCAATAATACACTGTATTGCATTGTCTTGTCGGTTGCGTGAGCGCTTGCTAAAGGTGTGGATGCTTGGTATGTACTAAGTGCACAAACTTTGATTGTTACAATAAAAGCAAGTGCCCAAACATCTTGCCACATACAATGTATGCAAGTACAGCGAGGGTTGCTCGTTTTTCAGTGCAGTGTCGACTTCAAAGTTCAGAAGTATGGTGCTTTTTCTAAGTTTAAGGCCCCGTCACACTACAGCGAATGCCCAACGAATGCCCAACGAATGTCCAATAAATTTGAAAATTTGAAGATATGTTCACATCCGTTGGTAATACTAGAATAGTTCGTAACATGCTTGGCATTCTTTGTATTCATTAGCTATTCGTAGGGATTCGCAGGGATTAAACATGTCCAAAATCTCCAGCGTATCTCTGCGAATCCCTACGAATAGCTAATGAATTCAAAGAACGTCAGACATGCAAACTGTCTTCACATTTTCGAATTCGTTGGGCTTTCGCTTGGCATTCATTGGGCATTCGATGTAGTGTGACGGGGCCCTTAATAATGATTACAGATGATAACAATTATATTATGGCTTTAATCAGGGGTGGATCCAGAAATTCCATAAAGGGGGGGGGGGGGGCACCTTTACAAAATTAAAGGGGGTCGCATGCGCCCCCTCCCATTTTTTTAATTTTTATTTCTTTTGTTTTAACAAAAAATAAAGGGGGGGGGGGTGCACCTGGTGTGCCCCCACCTAGATCCGCCACTGTTAATAATTAATGGAACTCATCTTCGGTTCGTGCAATATTGGCCCTAACTCGTGCAATATTTCCTAGTTTCCAATCACTGCCATCCCATATAATACAATTTGTATAAATCATGTTAAGATTCTTTTCACTGATTGGTCAAAAGTATATCATGTGAAATAGTGCAGTTCCATCTATCATTGCCTCAGGACTTTGACATATTGTATTTATCTTATTATACTTCAAATGAAAAAAAGAAAAAGAGAAAAATCACAGTATAAACGAGTTAATACCACTTTACAAGTGGGTGACAGCATTCACACATCAAATTCTGGTTGATTGCATAATCCCTAACCGAAACCTCTTTATGTGCAATACACTCTCTTCCCTATAAATGCCCCTCAAACTACAGTGCACTTCCATTATAACAGTCATGGCTATACTATAACGAAAATCTCGATACAACAGAGTAAAAATTCAAATCCCAAAATCATCACCTATATACCTTTATATACTATATTGTTCAGCCATAATAACGAAATTTCATTATAACAAAAGAAAACTGCAGGTTCCGAAGACTTGATTATAATGGGAGTCGCCTATACTCACTTTGGTCCGTTTTTGTGGCCGGCTTCCAGTTTTCCGGAGAGACGATTGGAAGGCACACTTGGCCCTTGTCGTCGATGTTCGGATGATAGATTTTTGTCTTAAACGTAATCTTGGGCGGCTTGAATGGGTACTCAGCTGGGTATGCTATATTGATCCTGAAGCCACCTTTGTTGAAAGGTGGACTACTCTGTATGGAGTGTAGAAAAAACACATCAGAAAAGATAAACGTTACTACTGTTAACATGAGGAATAGAAAGAACAAAACTGAAAAAAGCCAGATTTTTATCATTTTCTACGCAAAGATTGCCTTGTAAGTTTTATAAATTGTAACAATTACAATGCATAGGTAAACAACGAGGGAGAGAGAGCTATTCACTCATCAATGTTGAGTTTATTCAATAGTTCAGTCAGCAGCATAGAATCCAAAGTGCGACTTGTCGTAAAATGTGCAAGCATTGCTCATTTATTACATTTTTCTTTCTTACCCAACTATCTAGAACTTATTTGAAAAACACAGATGTATTCTACATTGTAAGTTCTCATTTAAGAACAAGGAGTACATTTTCACTTGATGTTTCATACACACACACACACACACACACACACACACACACACACACAAAGTTCTTATGCCAAGTAACAATCAGATATTAACAGACTTTGCACATAGATATAAGCCTTCGTCCTGACATATGAACTGCATTATACACAGTCCCTGACTGTAAAGTTTAATAGTGTGAGTCAACAGCAATAACTCATTCAGCATCCCGTCTTCATAAACTCCTGTGTCACTGTTTGAGAGGCAATACTACTAATTGCAAATAGTGGCCATTGCATTACATTATGGGTAAATGTAGGGCTGGTACATGTCATGGGCAGATATTTGATGAGGGTATTGGTATAAAAATAAAGGCAGGCTTTCTTTACGTAAAGTTTAAAGGGATCATATAGTTTTGGTTGAGACCTAACTTCAGGTTTCTAACATTTCTTGGCGAGATAATGAGAAATCTCATGATTCCAAGAGGAATTCAACATTCATTTGATGAAAATTGGCTTTGAAAAGGCTGAGATATCCAAAAACAGCATTTCTAATAAAAGGTGGGACCCACCTTTTAATACAATCGCTTTGTTTCACTTAATTTTTAGATGTCTCAGCCATTCCAAAACCAATTTTCATCAAATGAACTTTGAATTCCTCTCAGAATGGTATGCTCTCTACTATTTCATAAGTGGTTTCTTGGTACATGTATCTTGCAAACAGTTAAGAGCCCAATCCTCATCTCCACCAATACTATACAATCCCTTTAAGTGAGAAAGATCATCAACACAGGATAACATACAGTATACATTGTACAACATCATGTATACGTACTGTATCCCATAATTCAATCGAGGACAGTACTGTAATATTTTATCAAAAGTTGGACACCTTTTTTCCAAGAGGCAGTTGAAACATGGAAGACATGTTCTGCATGTACAGAATAAACAAAAGAATTTTAGTGATTTTTTTTCCCCCCAGCTCTACACATTCAATTCAGGGGGAAATCTACCAGCATGAAATGTCTGTCACCTTTCACAGATCAAAGCAGAACAAGGAATAAGCCTAAATGCTAACTAAGGCACATGTGACTACTGTAAAACCAGAAACATTCGCCATATGAACTATCACAAATTGGAGCCGAGGGCCAATTTTGCGGCATGATTAGAAACTATTGCAAATCGCCACTGGCATTCAAAGCATAATATGTAGACAATCACAATCTTTTGTGTTCATTTTGCTTTCGCAAAAAGCAAATCTGGGTTTTTCATGAAGTTTGTAAAAGTTTCAAACATGCAAACATTTCTGGTTATACAGTACTTTGACAAGAGTGTCAGGAAGCTGACCATCTCCGAACCTTGTTGCACTTACCGGCGTTATAAGGAGCTCCCAGTTGAGTATATTTGATTCGTCTACATTCACATCCCGTAACACACGAGATGTCCCTCTCTTTATTTCATCTAGCTCCTGCAAATGGAAGACAAGAGATCAAGATTGGCTAAGCAGTCATACAATTGTACATTATACCTACATTGTACTTTCCATGTTTAACAAAAAATAAATAAATAATAAATAAATAAATACAAAATCAGTTCAGTTCGATCTGTGAAAAACCACAGCAATTCATTAATGATAATTGCCATGGCAACGGAGGAAAATCCTAGGTTCTGAAAAAAAAAAGCTTAGCCTGTTGTCATGGCATCAAACTTATTGTATAATTGCAGGTGTTCTATCTTTCAATATCAGCCCAAGGCGAAACGATGAGCTACGTGTAGAAACACAAAAGCCATGCATAGCATACAGCACAGTGTAAACCACAAGCCTAGGGAACCCTAGCTCTAGTATTTGAACCTTCTACTGTTCAGTTCTCAGAAAAGGCCCACATTCAACTTCCACCATTTAAGCCTTTCTTACACTTGTGTTTCTTAACCCCGGACTTTCTCTGACCCAGGACTATCGTTAGTCCCGTACCAATTTTTTCGGCTTTTTACACTCGCCAATTAGTCCCGTACTAAGCTCTTGTCCGGGGATAAGGAGAAAATTGACCTTTTTACACTCGTATTTCTTAGTCCGCTACTTTCCAAACCACATGAATATTCATGATTACGCTGTGTGCTGTACACGTACATGCACGCACCGGCAGCACTTGATTACCTCGTTTCTGATTGGTCAGTGAGGGTCGGACTTCGTCTCCGTCGCTTAGCCCAGGATTATTTTTTCATTCTGTTTACACTCACTTGCTTGGCACTGCAATTGCAGTGCTAACCCTGCTATTTTGCAGGGGCAGATAGTATGGGATTATCGCTGGGGCTAGCCCACTTTGGCAAAAACGAGTGTAAACAGAAAGGCCCCCCCTTAGCCCCACCGTTGGTACGGGACTAAGCAAAAATTTACAAGTGTAAAAAGCCCTTTAGAATTTTCTTGCCGTACATCAGAAAGGGTCTACCAAGAAACTTGTCTGGCTGACGCAATTTGCCATGGTAATCGTACTTGTTTTGGAATATTTTGAGATCAAAAGTGTAAAATAGTTTTGATTGTCGTGCACACCTTTTTTTCTAAAAGTGTCCTCTCCATTCAGTAATGGATAGGCAGAACGTTATCAGTAGAAGATGACAAGATCGTGCCCTAGCGGTAGTAACAAGCACGGTAACAAGCTGAAGGTGATTCACTTTTGCAAGATGGATACTGCTATGGCCTGTTATATGTAACTGATGTGATTGATGAGAAATCATTACATAGCAACCATGACTGGGTATGCAATAAGATACAATACTTCTGGCATACATTTTTGCTTAATATTCTGCATTTGTGTCATTACCAAACTAAAATTGTGTTATCACAGTGTTATTTCATCCATTTCTTAGAAACATGCCTCCACTTTCAAAGAGATAAAAACATTCAGTTTATGCGGTCATATGGAAATTATCTTTTACCTTACACACTAACGGTAAACCCACTTAGCACCAGTGTCACCAAAATCAAGTGTCATACATGTACATGTGCATGTCTTGAGCCTTTCGCCTCAGACTATTACTTTGCACAATCCAGCCTTCACTCATCAACAGATGACACTCTTCCATACAGAGACAGAACACCTGCAGCAAACCAATGCCGATGCTATTCAATCTCCCGCACCCAGTATTTGGAATCATCTGCTCCAAAACATGCCCACTACATCCCATCAATTCTGCAGGTACGTGGAGACTTCCGCCATTTGACTTGACATTGCCTGCTGTTTAAAAATACATTGAAGTGCTGTGGTACCGAAAAAAACTGAGTAAAAGGCTTACAAAGGAAAATGAATTGTAACTGACATCAGCATCACTGTATTATGTAATGACTTTTGAGAATCATATTTATGAGGGAACAGAGATTTGTCAGAATTTATCATTTATTTCTGACATACAGTCGCATTCTACACCATATTCTATAAAGAAAAAATATATAAAACAAAATAGTAATTATTTAATGCTCTCGCAACCTCAAAGGTAAACGCATAAAAGAAAGAAAGAACAAAAAAAAAAAAAAAAACGCATAAAAGAAAGAAAGAACGGGGAAAAAAAAAGCACATATGAGGAAGAGGGTACTAACGGAAGTTCAGGAGTAATAGTCCAGTCAAAATATGAAATGACCCACAACTAATTGCAACAGAAACGATTCCACTTGCATTTGACCCGGAAGAGCTATCAAAATAACATATTAAAAGTTCCCTAAAATTCGAGTGGTGGATCAGTGTCTAATTTGCATAAATTCAAAATGGCCGCCATACAACCTATTTATGCCTATATCTGGGGATATATAACCCACAGAAAGTAAATTCCGGTGTCTAATCCTATGTTTTTTAGGTCAAGGAATACAATTATGTTATGTATAGCAACTTTCAAACATCCTTTTATATAGTTTTTGCATATATTTGCATATAATTACATGCAAAATGGCCGCCATATTGCCTGCGCAAGCCCGTATCTTCGTATATCATTAATGTAGTACACTCAGGAATAAGTCGCCATCTGGACATAAAACCCGCAGAAAATAGATTCTGGTGTCTAAACCTATAGCTGTTTTTTTAGGTCAGGGAATACAATTATGATATAAGCAGTAACTTTCAAACTTCCCTTTATACAGTTTTTGCATATATTTGCATTCAATTAAATGCAAAATGACCGCCGTAGTGCCACTACAGGCTTATATTTCTGTCTGTAAAAGGTACCTAGTGATGGTGTCTGTGGTCTTAATTTTACTGTTGAGAATCACTGATGTAGAATACGTTCCACTCAGGAATAGTTACCTATATTTCACTAAAAATTTGCATATGTTTATACATAAATCTATTCAAATTACTACTGTGAATATGATTTCAGATATACGAATACAAGCTGCAGAACGTTAATTGTACTGTAATGTCTCATCCAAGATATCAAGGGAAAATTGTTATAATACCATTTAAAACCTTGATGATTATCCTACTCCTAGTGTGTATATTCTTGCATTTATCAAAAGTATTGTATTACATTGTACTCACATTTTCTTGAGATACAGCCTCAAAACAGAAAACAACTGTAAGTAGCATCGAATAGAACATACCTTTATTTAACTGTAAATTCAACTTATCTTCCAAAGTGTGCTCAATAGGTACACAAATATTAAAGTCTGAAATTATGTAGTAGGAATCGTTAAAATATTTCATGATTGCATGATATTTAATGTATTATGTTTTGTAATTTGCCCTCATGTCTACTGCTTATTACTTGTGTCTATGTTGCAATTCTTTATTTCTTCTCTCTTTTTTTTTTTGCCAAAGGGGGGGGGGGGGGGCATATCATCAAGTTCATGATTATCCATAAGCTACTCTACAAAAGTTTCATGAGTTTGGACATATCTCATATAGCTTTCAAAGTGTGCTTACGGTACACAAAAATTGGTCTTAAATCATTCAGCAGGGTTTTTTTCAAACATCTTTTTTCTTACCTGCGATGATTTACATCCATGCTTAGTTGATACTTGTGTCCTTTGTTGCAAAACTTTTGGTAAAGGCATGTTTATCAATGAGCAACATATGACCGTGATAATTTGTATGGAAGTGGATTTTGTCATATTCTTGCACGGTTTCACCCAGTGACTCACTGAAAATGTAAAACATTGTGATTTACAGCCAGATACAAAGAAAAAGAAAAAAAAAAAAGGAAATGCCTTAAAGGAGACCTCCGGATGACTTTCAGATTTTTACATTTGAATAACTATTAGTTATACAGAGGACAGAGTTTCAGAATTTATGATAACTGGGTTGAAGAATAAGAATATTTTCAAAATTTAGAACAAATTGAAATGAACAAGGATGATGACATGGCAGAGTCACCATAAGAATGCTTTAATTGGGACTCAAGGAAGCAGAACAAAAGAAGAAGGCATGCATAGATTATACACAGGTGAACTCGCAAGCAGGTGGTATTGTAATGGAATTACACTGCTACATTTCTGAAATATGTGAACCTCCAATGTCATCATCCTTGTTCAGTGTAATTTATTTAAGGTCTTGTTTCTCTGATCAAGAACCACAATAAATTCCACAAATCTATACATGGAGTTGTCGATTTATGTACTACATGATGTGAAATTATGAAAATCGTCTGGAATGTCCTTTAACAGTTCTATTACTAGTACTCTGGATTCATCAGTCGATCAATACAAACAGCATCCTTCTCATTGACTTCAAGCTCATACAACACATATAAATTCTTATAAGTCTTACTTTTACCATTTTTCGTGTTGTATCTGCAGCTTTATTAAAAGAAATGTTTCCTATTGCATTGAGGCTTCGCACTAATAACATTTTCACCAACACAAAGTTGTTGTTTTTCAGAAATGCGAGCAGCATGAAGGCTGAATTCAGTTTTGCTGGCGAAAAAGCAGTCTTAAGTCAGATAAAAAAGAAAATACATAACATCATTTTCTGTTCCTAACCCTTCCAAAAGGTCCCTTCCCTCCACCTCGGTAGCAGCTTTTCTTCAAGTTAAACAGTGGAAGGGAAATGACATGCAATCATTGGAATTGGGACGATTTGAGGAAGATGTTTAATCAAAAAATCAAATATGTTCTGATCACTACAGACAAAGCTGCAGCTATTAAGGAACTCCTGAAGAAAGTCTGATGCAACTGCAAGACAGGATGTTAGCAACTGGCAGTGTATAGTTGCAGGGCAAGCAGATTTGACTGCACACAACCCATACCAGTGTCAGATGCGGGCCATATATCAGACACTTGTAATGTTGTATTTCTAAAATATGTGAGGAGTGAGATTATGCTGTTCTAATTGGTGACTAGGAATAAGAAGCATTCTCGAAAGACATCGACACAGTGTGCAACAAACGTGAGACTTACCTCGCTTCAGTATGAAATGGAGCCGAGATCCTGTTTGCTTTAAATTAATCAACTGCAATTTCACACCATCCTAGTCCAGAATTTGTGGTAAACACATAAAACACTGTGAGTGTAAGCTATACTCGTTTTTCACTTTTATCATTGATCTCTATTTTGAGAGATCACATTACATACCTTAGTATCTGTATTATCACAAGCTAGAAAATGAAAATAATGTACAGGAAACGAAAGAAAGTTTTCTTGAAATCAAGTGACTTTGATCCATTAGATTTTAAACTCATCTTAGCCAAAGGTTCAAGACAGCAAAACAGGTTCAAGCTAATATTGGAAATAGCCATCATTTATATTCTACTGTCCGGTCGTCGGTCATGCATACATTTTCAAAAACCATTTCCAGGTTCTCTTTAAAAAACCCATGTAATGACAGATTTTCAACAGACTAGGCAAGTAGCATCCCAAGGATGATAGACTTTCAAGGTGTTCAAATAGACACCATGTCCAAAAGGTCCCAGAACCCCGAAATTAAGGAATCTATTATAAAAAAAACTCCCCTCACACATACACCCTCACACACACACACGCACACACACACACAAAAGTAGAACCAAGTGTAACCAGGTAGGTGGAAGAAAGATGGAGATGGCATTCTGAGAGCTTCCCTCAGAGAAAAAATCAAGTGGTCTTACACCGATTAACGTCTTGAAATCCAACCCTCATTCTGTGATAAATATGTCAAAATCTGGCCTTATCGGTCCACCCATCACCCTCCGGCGCACTAGAGTGACGCAACATGATCTCCTTTCCAGGCCTTCCACAAACACACGCTCGTAAAAATTGGGCTTTGAAGCGATGCGTGGCACCGACAATATGACGTCATATTCAAAATTTTGGCAGTCTATTACATTCAGTGAAAGACGTCCCCCTTCGAAAGCTACAACTTATGGCTCAAGAATTGGGTAGCGTGGTATAGATACCTTTCGCTGGTTCAGCAGACTGTGCTGAGGAGATTGCCGTTTGAACCAGCGAAATCGGTACACAAACAACGGAGTTACTGAGCAGTAAGTTTTGTGCGCTAGAGATGTCATCATATTGTTTCTGTATCGATTATGAGAAATCCCGCACATTTCCGCAATTTTTTTATAGTTAGAGAGGTAGGCCTGACCTTGATCTTCAAAATGATATAAGTTACATGAGTGTGTTCGGGCGTGTTGTCTAACAGTTCGAATGTAAAAGTAGTGCTTCATAGAGACCGAGGCGGTTTTTTTTTTTGTCTGCACCCGAGCGAGCTGGGGCTTTTCAGCGTACTCGTCGGATTGTTGTAGGGCCGCCGTGTAGGCGTCGGGACAGCGTTCGTTGCCGTTGTTTCGGTGAATTTGAGTTACTAGTAAATACATATTGGAATGGAAAGTTGAGTGTTAAAAAGTGTAAATTAGACATATCAGCCTTGATTATAATAATTTTCCGTAGAGAATTAAAGATGATATCTATAAAAGCCTAGATGTATGATGCTGTAAGTATATTTTAGGGGGAAAAACAGAGCTTAGTATACAGTGTTTCGCCTCACTCTCCCTCGATCATTCATCGGTAAATACCGGTAATCGGCTTGACTCTACCCCATGCTAACGTTACAAAAAAATTGAATTAAAAAGTAGTAGAGTACACCTCTGGAGCTAGTTAGATTCTAGTTTGTGAAATACTAGAGTCTACTAGCTAGGACTAACGTTAGGTATGCTTTTGCTAGGCAGCGTACCTGAGGTGACGCTGCGCTATTAAACAGTGTCCTGAGCCTTGCCCTTGCCTTGGCCTCCAATTTCCAAGCCAAGGCCCATCTAACTTTCTGAGTTTCAGTTTCAATTGCAAATCAAATTTCGTTAAGTTGCTGTGTCAATGTGATTTTGAATTTGCTAAAAGCAATTCCTCCTCAACAAACTCGTCTCCGTCAAAATCACGATCGCCAGAACCACCACCACTGCTTACACCACTGCTTTACAGAATACACTCTAGAGTTCTGTGTTACACCGTAGGACGCCATTTTATTCCCCGACCACAATGCATTTCGCGTCGTGATTTCCGCCACAAGATTTACGACTTGCAGTGCGCCGAGCGTGAGTAATGGGATTACGGGAGGGGGAAAAAACGCTGTCGGGGCCACGCATGACTTCAAAGGAAACTCAGAAGAGCACACTCCATCTTTCTTCCACCTCCCTGGTGTAACAGAGCTAGGTATAATGTACAAAGTTGAATATCTTGGAGATTGCATATAGATTTAAGTTTACTTTCGCAGTTTAACTTGTTTTCGAAATATTACACATTGTATATATGTATATATATATATATATATATATATATATATATATATATATATATATATATATGTGTATATATATATATATATATATATATATATATATATATATATATATATATGATACTTGTAATCCATGTGTTAGTACCAGTACAGAAAAGATGACGAATTAGGGTGGTAATGCATTTCAGTCCAACAGTGCTATTTATTCAGACCAAATTTTCGACGAAAACATTCGTCTTTCTTCACAATTGTCATTGTCGATCCTGAGGAAGACGAATGTATCCGTCGAAAATTTGGTCTGAATAAATAGCACTGTTGAACTGAAATGCATTACCACCATACTTCGTCATCTATTGTATATATATATATATATACTCCAACCCCCCCCCCCCCCCCCTCCACCCCAGGCCACAGGATGCCCAAAGGCACCTTAAATATTACTTATAGGTGCGCACGCCTTGGGGCTGGGACCAAATTATTGGGGGCCACTTTTGATTTTTGATCCTCTTTTTGAAAACATATATGGTCAAATTTTCAACAAACTTAGTACTGTAGGTGCATTTATTGCTAGTGTCATGAATATATGAACATCATGCCTCCCTGGACCATGGAGGTCCCTAAAGGCTTGTAGATATGGCCCTAGAGGTTCCCAAAGTCTTCCAATTTCCTCTCTCCCAAGTAAAAGTCTGTAAGAATGGATGGAAGGTGAACTTGAGATACTCAGTGAGGGCTGGACCCCTGGGTCTTTTATTCAGAAAGTGAGTGAGTGACATGGTACCCTGATATGACAAGAACATTCTCTAAACAAATGTCCAAACTCATGAAACTTTTGTAGAGTAGCTTATGGATATAAGCTACTCTTAATTTGAATAGATTTATGTATAAATATATGCAAATTTTTAGTGAAATATAGGTAATTATTCCTGATTGGAACGTTTTCTACAACAGTGACTTTCAGCAGCAAAATTAAGACCATAGACACCACCACTGGGTACCTTTTACAGATAGAGATATAAGCCTGTAGAGGAATTATGGCGGCAATTTTGCATTTATTAAATGCAAATATATGCAAAAAATGTATAGAGGGAAGCTTGAAAGTTACTGCTAATATCATAATTGTATTCCCTGACCTAAAAAAAACCAAAGGTTTAGACACTAGAATATATTTTTTTTGTGGGTTTTAGGTCCAGATATATAGCGACTTATTCCTGAGTGTACTTCATTAATGGTATACGAAGATACGGGCTTGCACAGGCAATATGGCGGCCATTTTGCGTATAATTATATGCAAATATATGCAAAAACTATATAAAGGGATGCTTGAAAGTTGCTACAGATAACATAATTGTATTCCTTGACCTAAAAAACATAGGTTTAGAAACCGGAATTTACTTTCTATTAGTTACGTATCCCGAGATATAGGCATAAACAGGTTGTATGGCGGCCATTTTGAATTTATGCAAATTAGACACTGATCCACCACTCGAATTTTAGGGAACTGTTAATACGTTATTTTAATAGCTCTTCCGGGTCAAATGCAAGTGGAATCGTTTCTGTTGCAATTAGTTGTGGGTTAACCCACTTTTTGTCGTATTTTGACTGGACTATAAAGCCATGTGACAAGAATCACAGAAAGGACTATTGGGCAATGTTCCCAGAAAAGCAGAAAGCCAAAAAATGAGCTTACGGTGCCAAGCTCCGATCCATTCTCAATTAGACCATCGAAATCACGCATACAGAATGGTTATCAGAAACTGACATACACACATTGTACATGTAGAACAGGAAAGTTACAGAATTCAGTTACAACCACATAGACAAATCAGAGGAAGTGATGTACTCTATCAATAACAATCCTGCAAGTTATTTTCACTCAGATATTGGTCTGAACATATCATGGTTTGGCTGACAAATCTGCAACAACAATCCACCAGTGTCCTTGTAACGTCGTCTCTGCAGGGGCTATTATACACTACAACAACCAGGATACAAGATCTCATTATCAGTATATCAATTATTCCACAAAAAAAAACAACAACAACAAACAAACAAAAAACAAGAATGAAACAAGGAAATGAGGGAGAACAAAAAAAAATCGTACAGATCCGTCCGCATGTCCTCTAGAATTTATACGGTATAGCATCATCATCACATCTAATGTAATTTGCAAGTGTAGTTGCAATAAAATCACTGATTACAAATGTTTTGCTTCTTTTCTTTTCTTTTTTTTTTGAATCACAGGTGATAATGAAGCAGATATGACTCCTACATAACGTAACTCTGGTTGAAGACAATTTTTGATAAGCACAACTTAAACATTTGTTTGCAGACCTCCTTGAACAGATAGGAAACACAAAGAAACAACAAGTGTATGCAAACGCACATGAGTCTGCAATTTCAAGTTACAATGTACAGTAGCCTTGTATTTATAATTTTGAAATGCAAAACACTCCGATGAAACATTGCTGTAGCTCTGTAAAGTTTCACTGATCACACAGGGCAGTGATATGGCTCAGTCAGTAGCATTTCTGCCTCCCGATCCAAAGCACCCTGGTTCGATCCCCGAGTCTGACTGTGCAATGTTGTGTGTTCACAAGCTTTCTGTCCCATCTACAATTGTACTATAGTACAACCTTGTATGGGGCAAAAACTCTTGTCTCTCGGACATGGTTCCGTGAGCGAGTTGATCCACAACTTACACACGTAAAAGATCCCAATTCACTCATTCATCGCAAAAGAGAAGGGTGCTAACCCAGTGAAGTGGTCTACCTACCTACCCACACAGGAAAGCAGGCGACAGATGCTGGTTCCTCGTGGTTCATCCTATAAAGTGACTAGAAAATAGTCAGCAAAGGGCATCAACCAGGCACATTGTGCCATATGCATGAATGTACTTTAATCACATGGGCCCCAGCCATTTGTTGTATTTAAAGTCATGAGTTGTTCGTGTAAATTGTTGTAAATTTCATTTATCATGAGGTCCTACCCATGCAACTATTGTCTCCAGTGTTGACTGGGGTAAGTTTTACTTATACCACAGAGTCCAAGTCATCTGTGTACATACACTGCAGTCTTTAACATGGGCCCCAGTCTTTAACAAAGACTGAAGTAAGTTTCACTGACCATGCTGTCCCAGGCATCTACGCATAGTCATCAGTGTGACCTGTAGCAAGTTTCCCCATCATATCATTATTAAAAAGAACTGTAAAGCTTTCAAACAAAACCAACCAAGCAAAACAGGAGGGTGATCTTTTAAAATTTTTCAACTAGAAAAGCACTCTAAGAGCGCAGACCTCCACCAAGCAGCTACTTCTGTACTCTCCAGCGATGATCGTGCTCTTCCATAGAGATCAGTGATTTCTACCCATACATATGCTCTATGCATGCCAAAAAAATCGCCCGATTTCCCAATCGAGAAGCCTTTGTTACGTCATGAACCCTCAGCTGCGCGGCGCGCCTTGCCCTTGCAGAAACTAGAGCAGGCACTTTAGTGCGCGTATGAAAACCTCAAAAATGCGCAGCTTGAACTCCCAAGTTCATTGACCCGACCTGCCAAAGTATCAAAAATCCTTCATAAAATCCATAAAAATTTGCGGATCACTACCAAAATCTAATCATCTGTTCCTTGTGTCAGTGTCAACCTTTCCTGCAAGTTTCATCCAAATCCGTGCACAACTTATTAGAGTTATTTTTCACACGGACAAACAAACAAACAAACAAACAAACAAACAAACACCGATGAAAACATAACTTCCTCCCTTGCCGGAGGCGATGACACATTTCCAGTGACTGCAAAGACGAGAGACATGAGATATCATTCTGTTTGACGTCATTATTGGGAAGAGCTTGGTGATGAATGTGCCTCAAACCACTTACAATGGGTAATGACACATTGCCCTTACACGCTGCAAGTACTTTTTTCCTGTCACAGATGACTCATCACTATTGGCTCTGAGTATTTATGTGTGTGTGTGCGTGTGTGTGTGTGTGTGTGATCTGTACAATTATGAATAATGATACAGTCGTACCTGCCTTAATGGCTCGTACCCATAACAGCCATCTGCTTTCCGCAGCCACTACAAACCCTATCCCTACCCCCACCCCCATGAAAACTTCACCGCCGAAAACAAATAAAAAAATAAATAAACAAACAAACAAACAAAACGCTTGCATACAACATTCACCAGTCTAAATACAGCTTGGGTAATTGAGGCCTTCTAAAAGTATGTACTATTAGCATGTCACACCATTGATCATGACAAAAGTATAAGGTACAACGTCCTTTACATGTAACTTCCTTTTGAAACAGAGCAGATCTATGTAATTGCCTGAAAAGAAAGACAAACACACTGCACATGTATAACAAATTTTATTTGTTACTACGTGTACATTAAAGGGTAGCAAAAATCATATCCACCCCCCCCCCCCCTTTTGGTAATCAGGGCTTCAAAGGCATAAAGACAGGACTTTAGAGAGAAAATTGCACTATAAGTAAATAATGGGCAAGACTTCCTTATGTCCCCCCCCCCCCCAATTCCTGGGATGCCCTGCCTATCCCACCACTTTCCAATGTGTTTTGGACTGTGAGTGCGGGCATCTGTGCGTAAGCAAACAAGGGAAGGGTAGCATAGTGGTATAGAAAAAAATAATCAGGGGGAAGGGGTTAGGAACGTACAGTACAATGTAAGTCTTTCCAAATAATGCTTACATTTTTTGGAAGGAACCCACTCCCCAGGCCGAAGGCTGTCATATGGGTTACTCTAGGGGGATATTGTACTCAAGCATGGAAACAGTTTCGCTGGTGATCAGTTATCACCAAAATGGATAGAAGTGCACACACACTTCTACTATATCCAAGCAGTGGGCTATGTATCACCTAGTGTTGCATGTTTCAAATGTGCATGTTGTAGGGAGGGATGCTCTAGCACGAACACCGATTCACCCATGATCAGTTATCACCAAAGAGTACAGTGCACTCCCGTTACAACGAAATGCTCGGGACCAGCAGTTTTCTTTCGTTATAACGAAATTTCGTTGTAACCGAACAAATACAATATATAACGAAAACAAGGAAGCCACGCATATGATATTCTGTTTGTTGAATACTCGTCATACACTGGAAAGCTATGTGAACAATAAAACAAATAGTTAATCAATTTCAGATTATTGTATTACAATAACGCAAGTTCCCCTCGGAAACTGTGCGTGACACATCAAGCGAACACACAGTGATGTGACGCGTTCGCCCATGCAGAGACGCTGTAAATGCCTTGTTCCGCTACGTATTTTCGAAAGCGATCCGCATTTCGTTATAACGGACCACATTTCTTTTGTTTTTCTTTGTCAGTGTTGCTCGGAAAAGACTTCGTTATAACGAAAATTTCGCTATAACCGTGTTCGTTATAAGCGAATTTTGTACCATAGACTTTAATGGCGATAATTTTGGGACCAGAAGTTTTACTTCGTTATAACGAAATTTCGTTATAACCGTGTTCGTTGTAACGGGAGTGCACTGTATACGGTTACGTCTGTAGAAGCACATGCAGCACATGCACTTTATATATGTTTGGGTACCACTGTGTGTTAGCGTATGGATGTACGTCGACAAGCTGTAGCTGCACCCTTTTCCATGAAAATTCAACTCGTCTTTAATATCTAAAACAGCTGCAAGTTGGCAAGCGCATCATATTCATGAAATGTTCACTTCACTCTTTAAGTTCAACTTTGCCGATCTAGGACTGTGCTTGAATTAGACGCAAATTGAAGGGCAAAATACATTGTACGTCGCCCAATTCTCCATCGTCTAGGGACAGTCCCCATACGCTACAGCGAAGTATGGCATGCATCCATCTGTCTACGGAGAATCGTAGATGCCCCCCCCCCCCCCCAAAAAAAAAAAAAAAAAAAAAATGATTAAAAACAATTCCTCTGGATCCGGACAGAGGGATTTTTCTGTCTAACGCTGTCATTAGACCTATTGCCATATTGGTAAAGTTGCCTAATCTAGAGCAGAAACCCCAATTTTTGGACACTTAAGCTATTCTGCAATATTTGTTAAAATAGTGCAGAAAAAAAAATCATATCAATGACAATGTATGCTAAATATATCAAACATTTTCCCAATATTTATTTTGTTAAATACATCATAAAATTTCACAAAATCTCCAAATATTATCACCTTTTCAAATCCCCAATTTTCGGACAGCCTCTCCAAAATTCAGACACTTTCAATACGCATACAAGGCCGCTGAAAAATGAGCGCGCGCCATACTGTGTTGGCGCAAGGTTGCATCGGGGATGTTGCGGCACCCATTCATGTCTGAATTTTGTTGACTCGGCACTTGCATTCAGCCCCTGTACATTTATTCACTGCATCAGCACTTGGGAGATTTTGTTTTTCTTTTGTGTTTTTTAAGGATACCATCACACTCTGAGCTTGCGACAAGCGAAAAATCTCCAACAGAACGGCGTAATTTTTCAATTTTTAGCACTTTTTGGGCGACCTTGATTCTTCACACAGGACCTACTGTAAAACAAGGAATGTTCACATGCATTTTAATTTCGTTAATTTCGCGAGCCAAAATTCATGAAATCAAAATGCACACAAAAGTTCTTGTCTAATTTACACTATATGCATTAGTTATAGGCAACTTGCAAAAATTTCATGAGGCAAGAGGCCGTTGGCTCCAATTCGCGGAAATCTCATGCCACGAAAATATCGTGTTTTACAGTAATTCATGCGCTCTTTGGAAAAGTCGCACTGATTGTGCGTTTTTGACGGCGAAATTTGGTATTTTAGGAGGTGACTCAGGCACTTTCCTGTGGTGAACGAGTGTGCCAGTACTCAGATCTAGACTATGTATGACTAGAATCTAGCTATCTATGTGTCATATGTGAAACGATGTGATATGCGTCTGTTGTGATGTAGAATTTGCTGGCTTGTGATGGGTGATAAGTGTCCTGATTTTGGAGGCCGGCCGAAAATCATGAAAATTGGGGTTTTTACTCTAACGTTACACAGTAGTCAGTACCGGTAGTGACAGTACAGTTAAAAGTAATAAATTATTCCCAGTAATACAGTATCAGTGTCTTCTCCATTTAATTACACACATGTATGCCAGCACAAAAAGTTCGGCATACTCATGAAATAAGCCCCACCACTGTGTGTCCGTACAAATACTACGGCAGCTCGCCTGTTTATACTCGTGAATTCAGCCCCACCGTGTGGCATTCATCGGTAGGTAAGCACGGCGGTGCGGTGGGGCTTCCTTCCACAGTATCTTGTGAGTGCGGTCCCACCAAACGGCGTTTACGCGAGATTGATATAGCAGTGGGGCCGATTTCCACAGCATAGCATCTTTCGTCCTCCCTTTCTCCCGTTTTTTGCTTTCGGAAGGACTCCCTAATGTCCCTCGACTAATTTAACGGCCAATTTAACCACAAATACAACCCTACCTAACCCTTAACCCTAACCCTTTTAAACCCTAGGACCTACCCTTGCTTGCTAACGCACGGATGCACGCACACTGCGTTGGGGCCTATTTCACAATTTTGCCGAAAGTTCACTTCTTTAGCATTTCCGAGAATTCCACAACAAAAATGAGATTTCATGAAGCATTGAAGTTAATCGACATGGTGATGATACCCATAGCACATCGGCGTCGGCCGTCGCGATCGCGTACCCGGGTTGGGAAAATGTGAATATGCAGTGTGATAAAGAGGCTCTGGCGCGCTACAGAATGATGTAAGAAGCACACGGGTTACGCGAACACGAATAGATGGGACCACACAGTGTGTTCACGCCTAGTTTTGTAGTCATTACAAGGACAGGTTGGTAAGGACATCTTTATGAAACAACAACACTAAATATCGGCAACAACAGTGCCGGGACTAAGCCAGGTATCAATTGAGAATGGAATGGTTAATTTATAAAACTGCATTCAAGCAAACAAATAAAAAATTCATGAAAACAATTGCTTACTTTTGTTAATCTCCTAGTGGCCGCCATGCTCGAAAATTTCAGCGAACAAATATCTACAGCGCCTACGCACAATACCCAGTGTAGGTTGTATACGTAGTATACGTATATGAAGCGTGCGCTTCTATCCTCTTTGGTACGGTACGAATGCAGGCCAGTATCCCGAAACACAATGCAATGGAACTGGGTTCCCCTTCTTGTGTTGTACCAAGCACGTAGTACCCCCTCCTTTCTATTGCATGCGTCCGCCTCACATGAAAACGCGTCCGCTTACCGCACGTAGCACATAGATTGCGACAATCCAGCGACACCACCAGCGTATGGCCCAAGAGAAAGGCGACCGACGCTTCACTAATCAATGGATCGATCCCGTTACCTATTCATTCGTGAGCGCAGTGTGCTGTCATCTATTCCTTCCAAAAGATCCTCCTTAGCGACTGGTATCGGCGCCAAGTTATCAAAGAAGATTTTCTCGACAAAACATTCCAGAAGGCACCTACATTTCCCGAAATGGCAAAACAAGCCGGCATAACACTCAGCATTCTGCAACCACGCCCCTGCTACCAGACTTGATTGGATCAACATTCAGAATATTATATGTTGTAGCACCTTTTCTTCCTTATAAAAAGCTGTACTATAATCATGAAATTTGTTTTTGAATCGGTCATTTTGTGGGATTTTGTTGATTTACATTAAACGGTTAACAACTTGGGAAACTGGCGCCTATAGCCTGGGGATATTTGGGCGGGGTATAATAACTGCGTTAAGAATATTATCTAGGTGAAGGCAAGGTTGAAGAGCTGGAGTTCCAGCTGGCTGCAATTAAAGACAGCTGTTAGTTTCCCCCTGGCGGATAATAGTAATAATAATCAGTGGCGGATCCAGAGGGGGGCACAAGAGGCGCATGCCCCCCCCTTTATTTATCTTTAAAAACAAAAGAAATAAAAAGAAAAAATGAAATGAAACCCTGAAGTGGCACCAGAAATATTAGTCACGCCCCCCCCCCCCCCCTTTAACAGAATTCCTGGATCCGCCCCTGATAATGATAATGATAATGATAATGATAATGATAATGATAATGATAATGATAATGATAATGATAATGATAATAATGATGATAACAATAATAATGTCTTATTTATCTAGGGTAGCCTATTCAATGTTTCCTAACCACTGTTCCACCAAAGGGCCCTGCCATTATTATTACCCCAGAGTTGCCACTCCAGGTACCCACTTATGCACCTGGGCCGCCCGGAGGGACATAAAAGTGGTAAAAACCAGGGGCGGATCCAGGAATTCGGTAAAGAGGGGGCGCGTTTACAAAATTAAAGGGGGGGGGGGCACACGCAACCCTCCCCCCATTTTTTCTTTTTATTTCTTTTGTTTCAACAAAAAATAAAGGAGGGGGGGGCGTGTGCCGGTTGCGGTCCTCCCTGGATCCGCCACTGAAAAGATCTTGTCCAAGGACGAAAGCACTGGGCGGGAATCTAACTCGGGTCCTCCGATTGGGAGTCGGGAGTCTTATCCCGATATGAAATGCCGCCCCCCCCCCCCCCCCCAAAAAAAAAAAAAGATGCACAAAAGAATTCAACAGGTGGATTTATTATGCCATTGATGATTAGAGTTCGATCCATCCGTCTTTCCGATTTTTTATATCTGAAGATTTATTTTGAAGGCGAACATTATTCTCGGCTATAGTTTGTGTATCAAATAAAAAAAATCACATATCAATTAAGCATATTGAAAAAAAAAGAACTAATTCTGTCCAGAAATACGGTTCATAATATATTTTAAAGCTGAGCTGTAGGCCTACTCTCTAAAAAAAAAATCGAGTGAACATACAAAAAGAGTGAATTTAGAATGAAATTGGAGTGAATTTCGTTTTGGAGTGACCTCAGGGATCACTCCAAAATCTTCGAGTGATCCCTGAGGTCATTCCAAAATGAGTGAAAATGAACATTTTCACTCGAAATTCACTCCAATTTTACTCTAAATTCACTCTTTTTTGTATTCACTCTTTTAAGAGTGAATATTTTCACTCGATTTTTTTTTAGAGAGTACATTGTGAAAGTATTTGCAGTATTCATTCCTATGCCTACATGCATCTGTAAGTGTAGGCCTACCGATATGCGTAGGCTTATAAAGTCAAATTATTTCCATTTTTATTTCATTAATCGTTCCCATGCAATCCGCGCATCCATGTCTTTAACAGTTCATCTTTAGTAGGGAAGAAACGGCGAAAAGTAATTATATTATGAACATACATCGGCACATTGTCTCTTATCTGTGGGGCAGTCCAGTTTGGCACCTGTACGCTTCAATGTTTGAGCGGCAGCATCGAGCATGGCATCAAAAGGAATAGGAGTGTTGTGATGTTTTGACTCCATCTCTTGAACCTCCTTGGTGGAGGAGAGGGGCCAGGATTTCGTATAGGCGCAAAGATGTGTGAGTGATGAGTATACCTCATTGGTGGGAGCCCATTATTGGACCAGAGAGATATCTGTTCCAGTACATTGTACATACGCGATCCATCTGACGGCTGCGAAAGTTGGGATCCCCAAATTGGTCTTGCGCGCCAAATGCGGCAGCTGCATGATCTGCATGCAATCCGTTACCTGTAGATGCACTAGCGCACGCCATTCAGCGTATATCGTCATGATCAGACCGCGCCTCGAAGGCTAGCAAAGCAGGAAGTGATATAACGAGCAATTCCATTATACTGCATGTACTAATAGTTCATGCAACAATTACGAGCGCGGACCGGCAGCCATCGCGAAATAGCACTCTATAGGCAAAACCCAACCCAAATTCAAGCAATCGGCACTTGATTGCGTAATGAGGCGTTCTGGCTTAAAGAGGAAAACCAGTCCAAATATAAATTAGTCTGATAAAAAGGAGTAAAATCTTACGAGTTCAACAGCTAAAATTTGACTGAAATCGGATGAAAAATAAGGAAGTTATATGACATTTTGAACTTTTGCTAATTTCTGCCAAACAGTTCTTATACAATGGATATAGATATGCAAATGAATGAGCTAACCATTATATTGTCATATCCTCACAATGATCGTGTACAAGAAAATGATGAAAATTCAATGTTTCTGTCATTGAAGTCTGAAACATGACGTTATTCCTGGTTGAATAACTTCAGAATAGTAATCAGTTAGATATACGAGGAATTGAGCATCGGGCATAATATTGTGTTTGAATGAAAAAATGGAAATTTCAAAATTTTACGTACAAACTATATGGTAAGTAAGTTGTGAGGGGATGATATGCTCTCTTTTCCATTTGCATATTCATATTGACTGTTCAAGAACTGTACAGCGAAACTTAAAAATGTCATAACTTCCTTATTTTCATCCGATTTCGATCAAATTTATACCGTTCAATAGTGAACTCGTAATATATTACTCTTTCTTATCAGACTAATTGGACTGTATTTTCCCCTTTAAATGTTCGAGCCGTCACCCTCGTGTGATGAGTCTTCCCATACAGTATACCGGCAGGGCTCCACACTTTTATTTTTGGTGGCCCAAAAGCAAACATTCGACTTTTTTTGGTGGCCCGATCAGGCCACCAAATTCTTCATTTCTCAAATTTTGGTGGCCCGACTTGCGTTTTTGGTGGCCCCGGGCCACCGGGCCACCGTTAGTGTCGAGCCCTGCAGGGCTCGACAAGGGGATCCGTATATGATTATGGTATACGGATTAAAGGACAAGTTCACCTTCATAAACATAAGGATTGAGAGAATGTAGCAATATTAGTAGAACACATCATTGAAAGTTTGAGGAAAATCAGACAATCCGTTCAAAAGTTATGAATTTTTGAAGTTTTTGTGCAGTAACCGCTGGATGAGAAGACTACTGCAGTGTATGAATAACTTAGATGTCACATGCGTACAACAATATAAGGAAAATATAAAGAGAATTTCACAAAATTCCATCTTTTGAAAAAAGTACACATTCCCCTGAATCGTTACCGACAAATGTTATGGGTAATATTATTCCCCCTCCTTTTAGAAAGAGGCAAGTCAAGTGCTCTTTTATTATGCGAGAAAAGTGAAAATATGTTGAATTTTCTTTTACATTTTCTTTATACTGTTGTACGCATATGACTCACAAGCTGTAGTAGTCTCCTCATCCAGCGGTTCCAACACAAAAATTTTAAAAACTCATAACTTTTGCATCGATTGTCCAATTTTCCTCAAACTTTCACTGATGTGTTCTACTAATACTGTTGCATTCTCTCAATCCTTATGTTTATGAAGGTGAACTTGTCCTTTAATGCAACCTGTACAGCTCTGCGACAATAGGGGCTCGTTGTTTATACATTACGCGTAATGAGTGAAACTCTATACCACGTATGATGCAGATTGCCACAGTAAAAGCTAAATTTCAGTAAGATATCAGACAAAAAACTAATGTGAGAGTTTCAAGAAGATCGGAAAAATGGAGGAAGTAACGGACCTCGTCTGTTAAAGGGGATCAATAATGGTATATACAGTTTCTGATTAGGGACTTCAGGTTTCCATTTTTTATAGTATTCTGAGATAATGAGGAACCTCTTATGAAATATGAAAGAGCACTGTTTTAATTTTCTGAAGAGGAATTCAAAGTTTATTTGATGAAAATTGGTTTTGAAATGGCTGAGATATTTAAAAGGAAGTGATCTCGTATAATAAAAGGTGGGAGCCAGCACCATTCACGATCGCTTTCTTTTACTTTGTTTTGGATATCTCAACGATTTCGTACCCGATTTTCATCACACTTATAGGGTGCGTTTATCAACTCATTTTCTCGGCAGAAACAGGTTTTCCAAACAGCTTTCAAGGAATTTTTACGAGTTGATAAACGCAAAGCTGTTTTGAAAGCCCTTTCGGAAAGCCTTTTCGAAAGCCGTAAATTTGTGGCTTTCCAAACAGGTTTCCTAAACAGGTTTCCAGAAACCTGTTTGTAAAAGCGTTTTGAAGTTGATAAACGCAAAGCTGTTTTGAAACGGCTTTGTAGTATTACTGCAGTTACGAACAATGACGCCTTATAATTATGACCTCTTCTCCTCGGGTTGAATGCAGCTGTGCAGTGACAGGCCAGTTATCGTGTTCGCGAAGATTTGATAAACGCAACTTTTTGGGAAGCCGTTTCTAAAGGGCTTTGGAAACGGCTTTTGAAAGCCGTTTAAACAGGGGAAAGTTGATAACGCAGCCAAAGTCTCATGCCGCCACTCAGAAATATTTGAAGTATGTGCTAAACTGGAGCTGCCTCACAGATAGGAAGACAATAAATGATTCATGTGGCTTTGCATCATGATTCGTCACTCTCAAAGGAAGATATGTCTTTATGATGGTAATTGCTTTTCGCCGTCCCTTCTTAGAAAACAAGCGGCACATTAATAGTACAGGGCTTTGGAAAGGTCTTTGGAAAGAGCTTTGGAAAGGGCTTTCAAAAGGCGTTTAAACAGGGGAAAGTTGATAAACGCAGCCAAAGTCTCATGCCGCCACTCAGAAATATTTGAAGTATGTGCTAAACTGGAGCTGCCTCACAGATACAGGAAGACAATAAATTATTCATGTGGCATTGCATCATGACTCGTCACTCTCAAAGGAAGATAATGTCTTTATGATGGTAATTGCTTTTCGCCGTCCCTTCTTAGAAAACAAGCGGCACATTAATAGTACAGGGCTTTGGAAAGGGCTTTCGACAGCCGTTTAAACAGGGGAAAGTTGATAAACGCAGCCTAAGTCCTTTTGAATTGTACACTGTAAAAACATCGGTGTTAGATTTAACACCACGGGTGTTAAATCTAACACCGATCAAATTTCAATAAAGGACCACACCCACAGGTGTTAAAAATGCACTGTAATGGTGTTGAAAAGTGTTCACCTGACACTTCGTGGTGTTAATTTGACACTGTACCTGGTGTTACTTTGACACTGTACTGGTGTTAATTAAAAAATGACACCACATGGTGTTGATTTGATATTTGTTGGTGTTAATATCAATGGTTTAGCACCCGTCCAGCTTCAATAAGAGACCACACCAGCTGTTGTTACTTTGGTGTAAATTTATTTTCACATTTTTTCAAAAATCTAGTATTTTAATGTAAAATTCTTGATCGTCTTGTTTAAATTAAAAATCAACAAGAAGTGCAGTTACTAAGAAACTCTTCAAAAAACAGTTTAAAATTTGGAAATGACACCCGGAGGTGTTAATTTAACACCATAAATGAGCACCGAAAATTTAACACCAGCTCGGTGTTCACTATTTAACACCGGACTTTTTGCAGTGTATGCTCTTATAACATTTCATATATATAAAGTGGTTTTTAAGTATCTCGCAAAAAAATAAGACCAGCTGAATCCTCATCTAAACCTATCTCTATTATATCACCCCTTTAAATACTTTTTATTTTCTAGCAATTTCAGGGAGAATCACAATATCATTTAGACCCCTTTTTATACGGAAAAGTGTGGTAAAGCCAGGAAGGTGTAAGACCACCTCCCTGGTAAAACTGACCCCGCGGGTACGGACCCGATGTCTTCCCCTGCCCACAGGTGACAATATATTTTATTTTTATGTTTTCTTTTTTTATATTTTTTACATTCCTTCGGGTGGTGCACGTCAAAGACAAAGCGATGGGCTACCTAAAAGAACAACCACAAACAAACAAACAAAGTAAACCGAAACACACACGGTATAGGTGGATGCAAAGAATGGGTGCTGTTCGTTATTCCGAAGGTTCACTATTCCGAAGGTTCGTTATTCCAAAGGGTCGTTAATCCGAAACACGCAAATTCCCTATACCTACAGGTTCGTTAATCCGAAAATGAAAAAGGGTTCGTTAATCCGAAAATTTGTGGCGTTATTCCGAAGGTTCGTTATTCCGAAGATTAAGATCTGAAAATGAAATTCGGAACAATGAACCTTCGGAATAACGAATCTTAGGAATAACGAGCTGTATAACCCCGAAAATATCTAAATTCTAGTATAGGATATAGGACACAATAATCAGTGAAGTTTGAGGAAAATCGGATAATATCTTCAAAATAAACTCTTTAATATCTTGGTATACTTTTTGGGTCCGAGAGGGCATAAGTAAGCGAGATTCGCTATATCGCTATATCATCTTCTTGACTTATCAAGTCCGAGAAGAAAAACAGGCGAGACATTATTAAGATCTCATACTGTCAACTTTTTGGGCCGAAAATGTATAACAAAAGCTTATAAGTATCCCCATTAGAAGCCGAGGTAATTTGGGACGCAATGACAAGTACATAGAGGAGACGGGAAGACGACTTCATCAGAATGAGAAAATAATAAAGCAAGATCAGTGGCGGATCCAGGGGGAAGCGCGCCGGGCGCGCGCCCTTTTAATTTTTGTTAAAGCAAAAGAAATAGAAAGAAAAATGGGGGGGGGGGGGGGGACGTGCGCCCCTTTTGATTTTGTCATGTTTGTAGAGGCGCCCCCTCTTTACAGAATTCCTGCTGAATCCGCCCCTGAAGATCCTGTATCTCGTCAGTTGAAATCTCGTTTTCTCGACTTCTCAGGTCCCATGCAGAAGATTAGAAGGCGCCCGGGTTGTGAAATCTCGTCTGCTCGACTTCTTGTGCCGGAGAAGGCGGGATGAGAGAAATCGACTACGAAAACCTGTTTTGTCGAACCCGAGAAGTTGAGAAGAAGAGATCTTAGACCGGCATTTTTGCTTTATTGCCTTCTCCGAAAAGACGATATCTCAAGTTATACCTCGCTTTTTCTTGGCCCAGAGAAGTTCTGATCTCGCCTTGTCGCCCCCACTTGGACCCGAAAAGGGTGAGAGGGTCTTCTCGATCACATTTATTAAAAGCTTGCGCATTGCATAGAACTTCATTGCATTGCACTGTGCAGACCGAAAACAGTGACAACGCCTATGATACGCATAATGGTGTCTTTTTCTATGGAAATTTGCGAATTATAATAAAGCCTACTAAGTAGTGGTTTCAATAATATAATATTATTATAAGGGGATATTCAACTTTATAAAGCATGCACACAGAGAAATGTTGCAACAATCATAAAACAAATATAAATGTGACTCATATTAAAACAAAGTTCATTAAGTGAAGGGATATACCGTTAGAAGACCCCACCTGCAACAACTGAACGAAGTAGAGAAGACAGCAAAGAGGGCGCCCTACATGTTTAATGTGGTCGATTCTAAAGCTCTGTGCGTATCTTGCATGACCATAACATTTTTCTCCCCGAAATGAAATAAGGGTGTTACAATACAGTAATCGCAACAAACCTTTTTATATACTTTTTGTTATTTCGTTGCAGATGACACAAACATTGTTCCATCCACGATAGACATGCCATTTTTAAAAGGAATTCTCGACATGACTGTGAGCATATGTTTCCTCTGAAATCATTTCGAGAACAGGATATTTACTGAAGTACAATTATTGTGCTTTAATGGGGAACAAAGATATATATACGTTGAGATGATCTTACGTTAATGAATTATAACATGAAGAGTTTGTTCGCAAAAACAGATAAGTCCATATTTACCAAATGGAGATATTTGCGATTAAAGGTAAAGAAAAATAAAGAGAATAATAAGAAAATTGAAGAGTTTGCTCGCAAAAACCGATAAGTCCATTTTTGAAGATTTTGAAATACGGTCTCTCTCATAAAGTACAAAATAATACCTTTTAAATGATATATTGGTCACTTCATATAAAGATGCATTTTTTAAGTAATGGTCAAAAGAAGCAAAAATTTTCTTTATTATTCTCTTTATTTTTCTTGACCTTTAATCGCAAATATCTGCATTTGGCAAATATGGACTTATCGGTTTTTGCGAACAAACTCTTCAAATGTTTGCTTCTTTTGACCATAACTTCAAAAATGTACCTTTACATGTAATGACCAATATATCATTTAAAAGGTATTATTTTGTTCTTTATGACAGAGACCGTACTTCAAAATCTTCAAAAATGGATTTATCGGTTTTTGCGAACAAACTCTTCACATATTCCACGTATCAAGTATTTATTTCAGGAAAAAAAAAAAGCTTCGTGTATTTTGGTATATTCTTAGATTTCACACATAAAGTTGTAGGCCCTACTCTTTGTAGTTAGAATTGCGGTTGGCAGGAAATCCTTATTTAGCGTTTTCTTCATCATGTTGAGATAGACCTATACATTCTTTTAAAAAGCGCATCATGAAATATTATATACATTAAATGAAAAGAGTGTTACTCTCTTAAAATAATCGAGTGAAAATTTTCACTCTAAAAAGAGTGAATACAAAAAAGAATGAATTTCGAGTGAAATTGGAGTGAATTTTGAGTGAAAATGAGCATTTTCACTCAAAATTCACTCCAATTTCACTCGAAATTCACTCTTTTTTGTATTCACTCTTTTTAGAGTGAAAATTTTCACTCGATTTTTTTTAGAGAGTACAAGAGAGACAGCACTGATGGTGCTCGCGTAAATGCTAATCAATTTGTCATTTAGTAATCTTTGCTATTGTAGCCAAGATTTTGTAATTATGTTTTGTTTTTCTTCATAAAAGCTATATACTTTTTGAAAACGGTAGTGGTGCTTTAAACACTCGTGTGCCACAATGATTATCGCTTCATAGGTTTGTGTGTGAATTTTTGTGCACATTTGCCTCACAGAAAGGGTTAACCATGCAACCGTCAGGTTTAGTCATTCAAACATTGATTTCATTTCCAACCACACTATGCCTCCGGAAGTGACGACTGGCGCCGACCGACAGAATACTGAATAACTTCCTTTACAACAAAAATTAGTAGACGATTATTTTTAACTATAGATCCATATAGGTGCAACTGGTTTAACCCTATAAAGCCCAAGGGGGGGGGGGGGCACATTGTGCCCCCAAACCAGACTTTCATTTGCCACTCTTAATTCGCCCTTTATCCAATTTCAACAAAATTTGGTGATTATTGCAGCTTATTGCAAACATTTTGATATATAATCTAGCTATATTTGATATTGCTGGTTGCCATGGCAACCATAAACTGACAACCATGTCAGTCAGATTTTGCGTGTTTTTCTGTTCCAATTTCAATTAACAATACTATTATAGTGTATGAAATGGGCGTTTCTTGGCTGAAATTTGCTGAAGAAGCAAAATGTGAAGTGATTATGGCCCTGAAATATTTTTCCTATACCATTTCCTTTGTTTTTATGTGACAAAGACCTAAAACACTAGATATAATAGAGATAATTGAAATTAACGAAAACAACAGTATTTTCCAAAGATTGCCCTTCCATTTTGTGTCATTTTGATTCCTTCACCCAAGTTCTACCTGCAATATAATTCCTTGTTTATCATAATTATTATCTATCTGCAAACTTAAAATTCCAATATTATGGAAATATGAAATGTGATAACTATACACGTATCTATTCCAAACAAAGCATCACAGGTCTCATAATGTATTTCTTTATGTTTTTATGAATAGCGCCCTCTTGTGGTGACCTTGAAACATTTCAACCATAACAATAATAATGAGATTCGACTTGTACATCATTTATCATTTGCGGCAAATATGAAAATGATTGATCTATAATAATACATATACTGGGGATAAAAAAAATTATACAGAAAAAGCATGTTTTTAGCACATTTCCTATTTGTATTTCTCTATATTTTGCTAAATAGCGCCCTCTATGGATGACCTTAAAATAATAAAATGTGCCGTCATGTAGAGTTATATGAGTTGCTCTACCTATGTGCTAAATATGACGATGATACATCAAACAATATCAAAGTTATGTAAGGGGGACACAATGTGCCCCCCCCCCCCCTTGAGCCTGAGAAGCTGGGTCAGAATAGCCTGGGCTTTATAGGGTTAAAGAATACTCTAGGCCTTGAACATAATGTACAGAGAAATAAATCACTATTATCTGTATAGTCATTTCTGTTAGTTTTGCTTTTCCATTTATTCTTTATTTTTCTTTTATCTGTCTATTGATATGCAATAACTCTTATGCTGCATTAAGCGTCTTTGGCCATCCTCAGTCAGGTGAAACAATATTTTATTCTACGAATTATCCTCTTGCATCACAGAGCATTTTTTTTTTCGATGTGACCATTTTTACAAAATGCAGAGAATGAAGCAACATTCATTCATGGCTATATATAGCATGGGCCAATACCCTCCCGGCAATACGCAGTGGAAAGAAAAAAAATGCAAAAAAGAACAAAAGAACAAAATAGAAAAACTAAAAAATCCCGAGATCCAAAAGTGACGCAAAATCCAAGAATATTGTATCGTGCCCTTTATTGCACAAAACGCTTGCGTCACATGCACGTCGTACAAGGGGTGAAAAATACATTGTCACTAATGAACGGTTACTACTCCTGCATGCTATACTCGAGGCATCTGTCATTTCCTCCAAACAAGCCTACAGTTTGGCGTTGTAGTTTTATGTACTGCTTTACATTATTCCTTGAATCACTGGATGAATGAGGTGGTAGTCATGCGATGCTTTGACGTGACATCACTGGTCGCCTCACCGAAGAAGTTTATTGACCTGCCCTCAATTTTCACTGACTTTTTTTTGTTGCTTTCCACAATTAAATAAAGAGTCATATATTCATCATTGGAGGGCCCAGTCGTTTACTTCGTTTTGATTTTTCTTATAAAAGCGATAATGGTGACTTTAAGCCGGTGACTCCAGGCATACGCGATTTCGATAAAATGAATTTGAACATAATTATTATGTATCGATGAACATGCATATCAGCGAAACTTGAGGAAAATCTGACAATGGATCCGTTCAATAGTTATGACATTAATCGTAAAGCCTTGGCTCGATTAACCCACGTGGCGTTTGTAAATAAAATGTGTGGTGTCACGGTAGAGTGAAACTATTATAAACACATGGGAAGAGAATTTCACAAAATAACCTATCACAACAAAAGAATCAATGGAAACTGTAAACTCCCTCCACTTGTTAGTGACATTAATACTCACATTATAATTATAACCAGTTCATTATAGTTATTTTCACTGACTTCTTAATAAGGAAAAGCCAAGTGTGGAATAATATAGAAATAACAAAATGTCAAAATGCCACCTGCAGTTTACTCAAACAAGTGATTGATTGTGATTTCAGAAGTTCAGAAAGATAGATGATTCATGCGTAGGCCTAGATTTTAAACTGGCACGACAAACTGTAACAAGCAACAAAGAGAATTACTTACGTAGTCTTCCCCAACTTACGGCTATTGCTGAATTACCTTTCACCCATTGTGTAAATTATATTTGGTGATTGGTGAAAATATTAAGACTGACTGCTCATTTGTGCTAAAAGAAATTATCTACTAAACGTTTTTTTTTCTTAATAACTATATACTTCCCAGGGTGAACATCTGTCAACTTCCAATTTTCTTGGGAAAATTGGAAATAGGTCTTACACTGAAATGAACGTACGACTGAAATGGAATTAGATCAATTTGAATATTATGATGTTTATTGTACATTGATGATTAAATACATCATTTCATGAAATCACTACATAACGTTTCGTATAAATTATATCGATGAAGAAGTTCATCAAAGTGATTGCGACTGATCAACCTCTAAAATGTATTACAACAGGGGCGTCACCAGCTTTTTTTCAAGGGGGGTGCGTTTTGACACTAAATGTTTACGAGATTTTTTTGACAGACATTTGGAATATAGGAAGCTCTCAATCCCCAGACTTTTACTGTTTTTTTAGGGAAACCAAGCGGGGAAAGGGCACCGGCGTAGCTAGGATTTCATCTTTTTTTTTTTTTTGGGGGGGGGGGGGGGGTTAGTATGCGAAGGAGCGAGCAAGGGTGGGGGAGGGTGTGGAAGTGCCGGAGGGGGTTGTATACCCCTATAAATGGATTATGGAATGACGGTGTGAAACGACAAATTACTGGCAGCGATATCAGGAGAATGGCATAACGACTACATGCGAGCGAGGGGAGCGAGCGAGCTTGAAAATTTTGACATTTTACAGTCCAAAAACTGCCGTATGTAGCCATATTCTTTTGCTTTGTAAATTAAGGGGGCGCACCGGGCGCAACTGCTGGCAATTACTGGCAGCAACATCAGGTGAACTGCATAGTAATTAAATGCGAGCGAGCAAAGAGAGCGAGTTCGGAAATTTTGACATTTTACAGTCCCAAAACTGCCATTTGGAGCCATATTTTTTCGCTTTGGAAATAAAGGAGGCGTGGGGGCGCAACGGGCGCAACTGCCGGTAATTACTGGTAGCAACATCAGGAGAATTGCATAACAATTAAATGCGATCGAGCGAGCGAGCGAGCTTGAAAATTTTGACATTTTACAGTCCAAAAACTGCCGTTTGTAGCCATATCTATTTGCTTTGGAAATTAAGGGGGGGGGGGGGGGGGCGCACCGGGCGCAACTGCTGGCAATTACTGGCAGCAACATCAGGTGAATGGCATAGCAATTAAATGCGAGCGAGCGAAGAGAGCGAGCTTGAATATTTTTGACATTATTTTTACAGTCCAAAAACTGCCATTTGGAGCCATATTTCTTCGCTTTGGAAATAAAGGAGGGGTGGGGCGTAACGGGGCGCAACTGTCGGTAATTACTGGCAGCAACATCAGGAGAACTGCATAACAATTAAATGCGAGCGAGCGAGCGAGCGAGCTTGAAAATTGTGACATTTTACAGTCCAAAAACTGCCATTTGTAGCCAAATTTTTTTTTTTTTTTTTTTTGCTTTGGAAATTAAGGGGGGGGGGGGGCGCACCGGGCGCAACTGCTGGCAATTTTACTGGCAGCAACATCAGGTGAATGGCATAACAATTAAATGCGAGCGAGCGAAGAGAGCGAGCTTGAAAATTTTGACATTTTACAGTCCAAAAACTGCCATTTGGAGCCATATTTTTTCGGGGGGGGGGGGGTGGCGCACCGGGCGCAACTGCCGGCAATTACTGGCAGCAACATCAGGAGAATTGCGTAACAATTAAAATAATGCGAGCGAGCGAGCGAGCGAGCGAGCTTGAAAATGTTGACATTTTACAGTATAAAAAAACAAACAAACTGCCGTTTGTAGCTATATTTCTTCGCTTTAGAATTTAAGGGGGCGCATCGGGCGCAATTGCTGGCAAATACTGGCAGCAATATCAAGAGAGCATAATGATTACATTCGAGCGAGCGGAATGAGCGAGCTTGAAAATTTTGCATTTTACAGTCCAAAAACTGCCGTTTGTAGCTATATTTTTTCGCAGCAACATTAGAAGAATGGCATAAAGATTAAATGCGAGCGAGCGAAGAGAGCGAGCTTGAACATTTTACATTTTACAGTCCAAAAACTGCCGTTCTTAGCCATTTTCGCTTTGGAAATTAAGGGGGGGCGCACTGGGCGCAACTGCCGGCAATTACTGGCAGCAACATCAGAAGAATGACATAAAGATTAAATGCGAGCGAACGGAGCGAGCGAGCTTGAAAATTTTGACATTTTACAGTCCCCAAACTGCCGTTTGTAGCTATATTTTTTCGCTTTGGAAATTAAGGGGGGGGGGGGGGGGCGCACCAGGCGCAACTGCCGGCAATTACTGGCAGCAACATCAGAAGAATGGCATAAAGATTAAATGCGAGTGAGTGAAGAGAGCGAGCTTGAAAATTTTACATTTTACAGTCCAAAAACTGCCGTTCTTATCCATATTTTTTCGCTTTGGAAAGTAAAAGGGGGGGGGGGGGCGCACCGGGCGCAACTGCAGGCAATTACTGGCAGCAACATCAGAAGAATGGCATAAAGATTAAATGCAAGCGAACAGAGCGAGCGAGCTTGAAAATTTTGACATTTTACAGTCCCCAAACTGCCGTTTGTAGCTACAAGTATATTTTTTCGCTTTGGGTACACTGCGCACATCCTGCTTATATGCAGAATGCCAACCAGGAATCACAATCTTTTGTCGGGTCCGGGCTTTTTGAACAATGTTTCACACTATATACCTATTTAATTATGGTTAAAAGAAATCATAGAAAGATATCTTATTTCTGGATCACCCTTTCATTCAAAAGCAGTTTACTAACACTTGAACTACTATTTCGGGAAATCCTTCTTTTTTTTAACCAGCGGATTGGGAGGGGGCGCACCCCCCCCCCCCCCCTCTCCGTAGTTACGCCATTGCTTTTGGGTGAAATAATTGGACAGATTTCTTGAATTCTAACAAAAAAGCAAGAAAATCTTTTCATCGCGGGAATTATGATTATGTGGGGTGGGGCAAATGGTGCGCTTGCCTTCCAATATTTTCATGGGGGCAACATTTTTGTTTTCTTTCAAAAGCAAGAAAATCTTCTCATTTCGGGAATTATTAATTACGGGGGGGGGGGGCAATTAATATGCTTGCCCCTCCATTTTTTTTTTTTTTTTTTTTTTTTTTTTAATGAGGCTAAGGCTCGCTCTTGGGCTGGCAATATGGATTGGTCAGAAGTAACGTACATAGACCCTACATACTTGTAAGTAGCACACGTACATGCAAACGTGAATAAGTGCTCCGTATCGTACGGATGTACAGTACGGTCGATAAATAGTAAACACTATGTATAAAATCAGTGCTGCCAGAACCAGGGGTGCGAATTGTTTTTGCCAACGAGTTGTGTGTGTGTGTGTGTGTGTGTGTGTGTGTGTGTGTCCCTGGTGCAAAATATATTAAAAAAAGTAGAAAAGAATAATTATTTAGCGTCCGGCGTTGAGGTCGCTCGCAGACTGATTTTTTTTTTTTTTTTTTTTTTTTTTAAGGATCTGAAGGGGGGTGCGTTCGCACCCAACGCACCCCCCCTGGTGACGCCCATGTACAAATATTCTTTGGTCATTTTGCCTCTGACGAAGATTCTGCTAGGATCGAAAGCTCTGGCCCCTTTTGACTCCATTTTACTCCATTGGCTTGCCTTTGTTTGATAAGCAGTTTTCAGCAGCTTTTTTTTTTGCTACAAATATTCTTATACTGTAGTATAAGTCCAAAAATAAAAGTATAATATCTCTTGAACCTCAGTATCCATATACTGATTTCTAGGACGACAATTGATCTGCATGCATACCGACTGATGTCAAGAGCTTTACTATTACACCTGTTGGAGAAAATATCTTTTGAAATCAATTGATTGGTGTCAGCCACCGATCTCATGGTGTCAGCTCAGCACACCCGCCTCCAGTGGTTGGTTGTTCACTGTGAACAGGCAGGTTGTACAGAGAAATCGTAACGCACGTACGAACTTTAGCCCGGTCGGGGGTAGTTTGCAGGCACAAACCCTGGTTGGTCGTATGTAGGAGTCTGCATGCGCCAAGACTAATACACGCACCACTACACTGCAGCCTCGGAGAAGCTTCAACACAGGGCCTACGGGACAGTGCCAAAGTGGTGCATGTAGTAGTCTTGGCGCAGACTCCTTTACGACCAACAAGGGTTTGTGTCTGCAAACTATCGGGGGTCCGTCCGTGGCCGTGAGTAGAGATCAGAGCAGACACAGTAGCCTTCGATCGCGCGGCGCGCTCGAACGACAAGTACTGTACGACTATATCGACTGTAACCGCAGCAGCGACCCCATACGGACAAATACGGACAAATACGTGTGTTACAGCGCCCCGCGACGGGGTTATATCGACTGTAGCTAGGCTGTACGCGACAAATGTACAGGGGACACATAAAGGCCATACGTCGTACTGATTACGACGAGAGGTCTATATACACAACTCTGCAGCACTCGTAAGTTCTGCTGTCAGATGCTACTGTATGTTCAACTTTTTGAGGTTGGTTTGAAGTATAAGAGAAACGCTGTCAGGGAAACGAAACCATAGAGCACTGAGCTGAACCAGGGATCCAGTCAGATAGACTTTATACTCGGCGAAGATACGTGAGCAGAAACGAGACCTTGTCCTTGGGTTTGAAAAGATCAGACGTCCAGCCGACGACCGACTCACTGCTGTGTGATTCAGTATCGCCATCGGCATCGGTACGTTTTAATTAGGCTACCTTTTTTTGAGCTTAATTGCATCTGATTCAGTCACAATATACACTTAAACTTAATCCTTAATTGTTCATTCGTCATAGATCATGTTGCAGCCATTAGTGTGCTGTACACGTCTTCACACCACTCCAGCTAAAACAAATCCCATTGTCGCGCCGACTAACTTTGTTTAATACTTGTAAATCCGTATCCATACAAAATGTAGGGGGTTTTAACCCCGTCCGGCCCCGGCGGGGTGCTCCTTGTAGAATCTGGATTTCTACACAGTTATCTACTGACTTTGGCCCTTGGGAGCACCAATGACAGTGCGTTATAGAAATTCAGACAAAAACAAAAACAAAAACAAATGAAACAATGATTTATTGCTTCGTCTTTGCATTGAAGTGACTGATGTACTGTGTAACGTTAGATGCCTACGTCCGAGTAGGCCTACTATCACTATCATGGAGTATCAGTACAGTAGTACACACTAGGCCTACACATTCTCTTAACTATACACTGCCCTGAGCTGTCATGTCGCTGTGCAAGTGTCGCACGGCGTCTGGTCGGGCTAACAATACACTTGTACATTCTCTCTGCTTGCTAAAGGCAGAAGTTACCCTGATGCATGTAATTGCGCTGCACTTTCAAAATGAAAAAGTCAAGCTGTGCGTCGGTACACTCAAGCAGGGCACGCAAGGGAATTATGATTGATGTAGCAGATCAGACGACAAGGTTTATAGAACACCTTACCGAAATGCACACGCTGCACTTGCCACGAACCATCTCCCATTTTTTTCTATTATACTGTATTATGCCATATATTTTCTAAATTTTCGTGAAAAGTGAATTTCAGCCAGCAAAATTATGAAGCACGGGGACGAAAATATTTTCCCCGTGCAATATGGCTTCCGTAAGAACATGTCATGTGAACAACAATTACTTGGTTTCACAAGCGATTTACACAGGAACATGGATGCAGGGCATCAAACGGATGTTATAATCATGGACTTCTCAAAAGCTTTTGACAAGGTTGGACATGAGCGGCTTTTACGTAAACTGGACTACTACGGTATCAGGGGGAAAAGTCTGAAATGGATTCAAAGTTTTCTCAATGGAAGAAGTCAGAGGGTTGTTTTGGATGGTGTGAAATCTTCTCCAATAGCGGTGGGATCTGGAGTGCCTCAAGGGTCGGTTCTTGGGCCTTGCCTCTTTCTGCTTTACATCAATGACTTGCCTGATGGTCTCGCGCCAAAGGTTCGCCTTTTTGCCAATGATGCAATTTCCTACATGACCATCGACAATCAACATCATACACAAAATCTTCAAGAGGACTTAAACAAAAGTGGTGACTGGGCAAAAAAATGGATGATGGATTTGAACACAGATAAGTGTAAGGTTTTGACAATATCCAGGAAAAGAAGAAAGGTGCAACACGTGTATCATCTAAATAACGCCCCTCTTGAATCTGTTGAATCCGTGAAGTACTTGGGTGTAACCACCACTTCTGATTTGAAGTGGACCCAACACATTAACAATACTGTCAATAAAGCCAATAACGTGCTTACATTTCTAAGATGCAATCTTCGCATAAAATATTCTGATGTTAAAGCCACAGCTTACAAAACGTTGGTTCGACCAATTGTTGAGTATGCTTCCATAGTTTGGGACCCATCTACCAAGAACCTAATCCACCAATTGGAAATGGTCCAGAGAAGAGCTGCGCGATTCACTTTAAATCGCTACTGTAGCGGTTTCTAATATTTCTGTATTTTTTTACTGTCTGGCTGCTGTCAATTATGCTGTCTGACAACTCAGCATTCTGTCAACAGCCACGCGAACTTTCTTTGTGTGCCGGCACGAGACAGGTGCGCACTACATTCTCCGCCTTTGTCATCGTGCCGAGGTACGCGTATTTCACATTCCAACAGTAGTCGGATTCTCATAAACACGCCCCTTGTTTTGCTGTCACGGAAACAAGCTACCAATTAGTGGCGAGCTGCGCATCTTCATCAGCCAATTACCACTCTCAAAGCTCCTGTCCGTGACACGTTTTCTCCGACCACGCTGTTTTACTTTCCACGCTCCCTCACTTCACGATTAGCTTTCATCCCGAGAGCACGTCCTAATCGTTGGAGTCACTCACGTCCGCATACTACGTCCGTATTTACTTCCCACGTCTTCTCGCGCTAACGATACCTCGCGCCGTGGACGGTCATTTCATACGGATTATACTCCAGACGGAATATCACACTTCCTCGGATCTTACACTTCGCGGCATTCGCTGCTTTTCACATCGCGGCTCGCCCTTTCTTCAGGCTGCACTCCAACCTGGGGATCTTTACATCGCTACATTTAACGCGATCGGCGCCTCGTTACATCACTGCATTCAACGTGATCTGAACGCGATCAGCGCCTCGTTACATCGCTGCATGCAACGCGATCTGCGTCCCATCACATCGCTGCTTCGGTCCTGCTAGCGAGCTGTCCGTGGTGTGCAGACTCTACCACAACCAGGGACCGCGCAGTTCTTCTATCCAGCGCTCCAGCGGTGGATCGACTCTAACCTCGCTTGTGCTAGCCGCGGCACTCGGAGGCTATTCCACGCTGTCGCTGGATCTTTTTGTACATATTTATATGGGACACTTCGGACACCCAAAGTGCATTCGGAGTTAGTCCATATCATTTCATATTCGTTCGGGAAGTGCAATACCCATTACAAGGACACTGATCACCTTTTCTGGTGCCCCGGTGCATTACACTACTGTCATACGGTCGTCTACCACTCCTGCTGGTGGTGCCTTCAGCTTCAAGTCCCGTTAGTCACTCGGTGAGTAATTGTTAGGTATTACATCATAGGCCCGTACCATAATAACTACATTGGTGACCCCGACGTGATCGTATAGGGCCAACTTCACGTCTCATTCTACATCCTCACCCTCCACTTCGATGAATACAATGGCTACCACCAGCCCTCCGGCGGACGTCATAGCGAACCTCACGGCGCAGGTTCTGCTGCTAACAGAGCAGCTGTTCATTCTGGTAGCACGCATGGACGAACGACGGTCTCAGCGAACGTCACGCCGTTCGCAACGGAAATACCGTCCTCGTCCTCGTCAGCGGTCTAGAGGCGGCAACCGCGGCCATGGAGGCGGGCCGCGCAGTGCGCCGCGGAAGCGAACCCCTTCCCAAATCCGACACGCTGGCAGTGAGTGCTACTTCCATTGGAAGTTTGGTGACGCCGCCCGGCAGTGCGGCTCGCCCTGCTCGCGGCGAATGACACCGACCACTTCCAACGCACCCGAAAAACGGCCCAGCCAGAGGTCAGCGGCGACGAGCCCCTCTGGCAGCGACACAACCGGTCGCCGTGCTTCGGATCGACAACACCGGGCTGTCGAACACGGCACACACTCCTCGACCGTCACCGGAGCTGAAGTCAGCGCCCTCCCTCCTTCACCTTCCAACAAGACGAAGCCCCCGCCTGCACCGCACTCACAGGCGATGAAGCCCCCCATCACCATTCTCGGAGAGCGCTCGTTCACGCCCGACTTTGGCCCGCGTCGCAATCTTCGACTCAAACGCAAACGGAACACCACATCCCACGCTCCCGCTCGTCCACACAACTCCACGCGTGATCCCAAGCATCTCACTCTGGAGATCAACGCCAGGAGGGAGACAGCCACGAGCGTTCCGCCCACCACACCGCGGCAGCAGCCTACGCCTGCCCATGCCAGGAGCCCGGCGAGCACACCGAGCGTCCAGCTCACCACACCGCGGCAGCAGCCCATGCCTGCCCCTGCCAGGACTCCGGCGGATATACCAAGCGTCCCGCTCATCACACCACCGCAGCAGACGACACTGCGGCAGCCTACACCACTGCAGCAGCCAACACGTGCACAACCGCAGCACGAGCTGCCAACACGAACGGCACGCACTGGCGGTAAGCACGTACACTGGCCAGCCCATTACGTTCAATACAGATACTTCGACACGTGAAATTCTCAACCCCTACTTCCTTCACATTTCTCACAATCGATCGCTTGCTTCTAGTCTCCGTCTTCATTGACTTCTCCACTAGCGATCTGGAAGGGGGCTAAATGTAGCGGTTTCCAATATTTCTGTATTTTTTTACTGTCTGGCTGCCGTCAATTATGCTGTCTGACAACTCAGCATTCTGTCAACAGCCACGCGAACTTTCTTTGTGCGCCGGCACGAGACAGGTGCGCACTACATTCTCCGCCTTTGTCATCGTGCCGAGGTACGCGTATTTCACATTCCAACAGTAGTCGGATTCTCATAAACACACCCCTTGTTTTGCTGTCACGGAAACAAGCTACCAATTAGTGGCGAGCTGCGCATCTTCATCAGCCAATTACCACTCTCAAAGCTCCTGTCCGTGACACGTTTTCTCCGACCACGCTGTTTTACTTTCCACGCTCCCTCACTTCACGATTAGCTTTCATCCCGAGAGCACGTCCTAATCGTTGGAGTCACTCACGTCCGCATACTACGTCCGTATGTACTTCCCACGTCTTCTCGCGCTAACGATACCTCGCGCCGTGGACGGTCATTTCATACAGATTATACTCCAGACGGAATATCACACTTCCTCGGATCTTACACTTCGCGGCATTCGCTGCTTTTCACATCGCGGCTCGCCCTTTCTTCAGGCTGCACTCCAACCTGGGGATCTTTACATCGCTACATTTAACGCGATCGGCGCCTCGTTACATCGCTGCATTCAACGCGATCTGAACGCGATCAGCGCCTCGTTACATCGCTGCATTCAACGCGATCTGCGTCCCATCACATCGCTGCTTCGGTCCTGCTAGCGAGCTGTCCGTGGTGTGCAGACTCTACCACAACCAGGGACCGCGCAGTTCTTCTATCCAGCGCTCCAGCGGTGGATCGACTCTACCCTCGCTTGTGCTAGCCGCGGCACTCGGAGGCTATTCCACGCTGTCGCTGGATCTTTTTGTACATATTTATATGGGACACTGTCGTCTTCGGACACCCAAAGTGCATTCGGAGTTAGTCCATATCATTTCATATTCGTTCGGGAAGTGCAATACCCATTACAAGGACACTGATCACCTTTTCTGGTGCCCCGGTGCATTACACTACTGTCATACGGTTGTCTACCACTCCTGCTGGTGGTGCCTTCAGCTTCAAGTCCCGTTAGTCACTCGGTGAGTAATTGTTAGGTATTACATCATAGGCCCGTACCATAATAACTACACTACCATAACACCTCGAGTGTCACCAAAATGCTACAAGAACTTGATTGGACCACTCTGGAACAGCGCAGAGAAAAAGACAGGCTAATTATGATGTACAAAATACACAATAATCTTACACCTCTTTCAGCACAGGACTACATCATCAAACAGGCTACTCAGTTGACGAGAGCCTCGCAACCACACTCCTATCAGGTACCATATTCGAGAACTGAATCGCATCGCCATTCGTTCTTCCCAAGAACTGTAAGGAACTGGAATTCACTGTCATCAGAAATTGTTTCAGCGCCATCTGTGGGATCATTTCGAAACCGTTTAACGGTTGATTACAGTGGCTAGTTATTTTCGTCAAATTTTCTATGTGCTTGTAAATATCTGTAAATAAATTGTATTATGATGTAATACATAGATTGTAGCACCAGTCTGCAAGAATCTTCAGTCTATTGAAGGAGGCAGACTTAACCAGAAGAAGAAGAAGAAGAAGAATGGGGACTTCCAGACAATTTCATGAGTGGTTAAATTCGCGACTATGGTTAAATTTGAGATCCTGGTCCCTAGAGCATAGTGAATTTACTGAACTGAGAAATGTAGGCCTAGATAAGTGCATGTCACGTTTCTATCGAGATCAGAGTCAATATTTTCGTGTGTCTTTACATTCGCATACATAGCACCCGACTCGCAAAATGTGTGAAAATAAAAACCTCGCAAAATATTTGGCATTTTAAAAAGTGCAGCGATGGGCAGGTTTTGACTACAAAGTTAATTGGCCCATGAACATTGCCCGATGGCTCGCTACAGATTGCAATGCTAAAAAATGTCGAAGCAGTTGATTTCATGTGAGTAAAAAGTAAAATTTGAGGTAGAATAATAATACAGAAATTGTTAACATTTTGTCGCTGTTATGAGGGGTGTCTCAATGACTTGTATTTGGGTCCTTGCCTGGGCGGTCGTGGTGTCTGGTCAGGCTACATAATGTATGACCGAGTATTGTATACAGTCATTATGTACCTCCCCCTCCATCAACTTATTCAAAATCTCTCTCGAGCTCTAGAACAGTCTAGTAGCTAGGCATTTGTGTGAAAGATCTGGAGAGGGATCAAGAATTCTGTGTTCGGAATTCATTTAAAAATATATATTTTATGGAAACTCCATAACTTCTTGCCTTCTTGTACTTCTAACTATATGTGCAGTTGGGTTGTGAAAATGTCTAGAAATTGCTTTTATGGGACCTGTGAGCTAGACCCCTCTTTGTCCTCCATTTACATGTAGTGTCTTCTCATTTTTGCCATCATATTTCTGAGTTGCCTAGTGTGGGACTTACAGTGTGTACATTGTTGTGTAATACCCGATATCTCTTACCACACAGACTACACATAACATAAAAATACATAGTCCAAAACCCACACTTTTCACCAAACAACAAATGTATGGCATACGATGCATGCATAGATACAACAAGGTGATATGTGCAATTGTACACTTAAAATACAAAATATGATGCCCCAGATTTAGGAAAATCAAGTCCACTACACAACCTACCTGCTGTGTTGTTTTACATTTAAAATAAAAATCAAAGTAGAATAATAAACTTGTTCAAAAATTTAAAAGCCACAGGTTTAAATGATAAAATACTTTGCAATAGTTCAATGTTTTCCATAATGTTGAGATGTTTCATTTGATTTGCCTGAGCCATTTGGGCAAAATCATCCAGATTATTCTTGGAAAATCTCAAGTTAATGGTCAAAGGTAATTTATTGACATTGTAGCACTGATATGCTATGTAAATTAAAGTATACTTGTACAATTGTAAAAGTAAGGACTACTCTGTCCTCTGCTGTATAGCTACAGTACAAGACTTTTTCTGCTATACATTGTAATGATAACAGGAGTGCCAGCAAAGTACACTTGTATAAAAGTGGTTTTCAGATGACAACTTTATACAATGTACAATGTACACGCACTGTACAAACGAATCAGAGCTACAATTTGTACTGTACTGTACGATGTGTACATCCTGGAGCTTTGACTTGGCATACAATGTAATGGTCAGATTTGAGTTGAAATGTTGATGACAAATCTGTTTCCCATTTCCCATTTCTGTTGGATTGTTTTGGTGTAAAGTGAAGACATTGTGGTATTGATTAGGTGAGTCAATTGAGCTCATTTATTTTGACCACTATTTTCTCCCCCCCGCCCCATCAATGAAACTAAAATGACAGTACACTCTCTCATGTACTACTGGTAAAGACTTACCGGTAATACATTATGTAGAGGTACTGTTTGAGATGTACCTATGTACAGTAAATATATGATAGCAAAACAGAGTTTTAGTTTTTAAAATTTTCTGTTCTCTTACCTGTGGTCCATCATGTACTGCATACACCATATATTTCGCGAGTCTAAATTCTAATGAATCAGGAATTCCCGACGATTTTGCAATTGGTTAAATTCGCGATCGTGGAGTCCTGTTTTGAACGGAGAAATGTACACGCGTACACATCCACATCGGGATCAGAGTGTCTTTAATTTTGCGAATAGCTCCTGACTCGCGAAATATGTGAAAATAAAAACCTCACGAAATATTCGCATCGTATATACAGTATCACATACACACGTACTTGTACAGTATGAAGATACAATGTAGCCTTTGCTGGAGACAGATGGGCCAACTGTTACTTTTTTGCAGCATGTAGTACTGTTTTTTTTCCCCAAACACTGCAGGTTTCATGGAAAATACCGGTACTGTTTATTCCCCAAAATTTCATTATAACACATGTCTATTGTAGGAATGGTGAAAATACTGTTTTTCAACCAAAAATACACTTTTTCGGCCATCAGAATACTGCAATGCCACTTTAGGTTGGCATCCTTGTAGAGATGAACATGGCAGATCAAATAAAAAGTTGCAACTGTTGCAATGTACAGAATTTGTATGTCATGTTTGTGATATCATACCTTTACATGTATTTTTCAAATGCTCACACATTTCTGAGGCTCATTTTTGAACGTAAAAGGCATCATATGTACAATGCACGTATACATGCGTACGTGCAGAGGAACTAGTTGTTCATACAGCGAGGCTTTGTTAACTGCACAGTTCTGTTTTGATGATCAATGGTTCAAAGATCAGGGACAGTTGGCTTTCACTTTGGGAATGTGTTTCTCCAGCAGTCATATCCAAACAGTGAGGTTTTGAGCAAACACGATATTTTGCACATTGCCATTGTCCACCTAAATGTACAAATGCACAACGTACTAAGACCCCGTTTACAGTGCAGGGTTGGGCCGAGCCTGGGCTGAGCACAGGCTGGGCCCGGTCTCAGTTGCGGTACTCGGCCCCACAATTCTGTCCGTTTACAGTGGAGGGCTCGGCCCTGGCTTTTAATCCAAACCTTATCAATATTTTGTCGTAGTGGCGCTCTGCTTGTAAACAAACGATTGTTATTGGGAGCGCTCCGGTCGCAATTTGGTACCGCATTTGGCCCAGTTTGCGTTTACAGTGAGAAAAGGCCAGGCTGAGTCCGGGCCAAGCCGGGTCCGAGACTACAATGTACCTCCAGAGCTTGGCCAAATGCATGGCGTTTTGGGTACCACTTTTTTGGCCTTTTGAGCATTTACACTGAAAGGAAGGCAGCCCGGCCTTTTAACTCACTGTAAACGGGGTCTAAGTGGCCATAAAACATAGTACTCTATGCTGGAAATCTACAGCTCACTTTCTGTTAGTCTCGCAATGGAATGGTTGTGCATGGTAGTAGTTAAATGGACAAGTTCACCTTCATCATATTTAATGTATGTGGATTGAGTGAATGCAGCAATATCAGTAGAACATGAGTGAAAGTTTTAGGAAGATCGGGCAATCTATTCAAAAGTTAATGAATTTTTAAAGTTTCTATGCTGTTACTGCTGTCCAGATGAGAAGAATTTGTGATGCCACATGTTTGTAACAATATAAAAAAATATAAAGAGAATTCCAACAAAATTCATTTCTTGAAAAAAAAAAGTACACATTTCTTCACCTTGTTACTGCTCAATGGATCCATGACATTTGCTCCTGCAACAATTGCTCCCATCAAATATCTTCATATTGAAAAACCAAACATAACCCTAATCCTGATTGTAATCCTCACGTCAAACTACACCTGTAAGCCTAAAACTCTTATGTGCTGCATGTGTAATAGTGTACAAACATGCCTCCTTTGAAATACTACACACTACTTTACAATGATGTACACATGACTATGTACATTATTGTAGAACAGTCCAAAATCAAATTATCTGGCTATGTTGGGACCGGCGCTAATCCGGATATTGGCGATATCTCCAAAAGAACAAGATATGTTCAAGCATGACACTTTTGAGCAAGTTGTGTTGGATATACATTTAAGTAATTATTAATTTCCCATGCACAACAATGATTTCACAATATTCCCATGTTTCATAATTCAAATGATATGGAAATGAAATAGAATATGAGTGGAAATAGACTGTACATATATTCTCTTAGTCTTTGTTCCTTCTTGCAATCAGTATTTTGAGTGGTGTGATCTTTTTATAGTGATCAACATTTATGTCTAATATTTCTCATTTCCTTGTATGATTTTCTTGTGTTGTTTTACACTTTCACTGTTTCAGTAAAAGTTTTGTACTTAGAACGCAAAGACAATCATGTACCAGTCTTTGTCTGGATTTGAGAGATCTAGAATTTAGTGATGACTGGATAACTGAGGTTAGACTGTACTTATCCTTGGGAGTGAGTATGTTTAGATTTTTCTAGATATGTACTTTGAAATGTTCAGTACACATGCAGGCTACATTTAAAAAAAAAATATATATATATTTTATACATAAATACACACATTCGGGTGCCAATAGATCTGATTTCTCAAAGGCTGTCTAACTCGAGTATACAGGTTATACTCATAGTAATAATATTGCAAAAAAAAAAAAAACACAACAAACCATGAAATACATTGTATTTTAATATATCCTGCTTGTTTGCATACGAACAATATATTCACCATTCTGCCTGTTATTGTGCACCATGAATCCTGTGTGTGTTTCGAGTACAAGTACAGTACAGAATGTATCATGTGCTCAACTTGATAACAGCATCTAAAGGGGTGTACAAGTGTTTGTAGGTCATTAGGCCCTGTGATGTTTTTGATATTGTATATGGAGGGCTAACACAATGTTTCCAATGGTTGTACCGACTCACTGTGCAGGAAAGATGGCCCGGTAGTGTGACACTGCATGTGCTTCTGATGTAGGTTGCAGTCTCACAGGAAGTAGGACTCGATCTCTTTTACAGCGGTGGAGGTCACTTGAGAAGCCATACTCAGCACTATTTCTATTGTTAAAATCACACTTAACTGCATGTAGGCACTGAGTGTATTGGTCATGGTTTGTATGGTTGAAGAGCTTGTTGGCACAAAGCATGGCCTATTTAAAAACAACAACAACAATAACAATAACAATAATGATAATAACAACAACAATAACAGCAACAATAACAACAGCAAAAACACTCTGTTGGCATGAACTTGTACATATTGGTGTCACCCGAATCTTTTGATGCCAGAACCCAAACTTATCTAGGCATCAAGGCTAGCATTTTAAGGGCAAGTAAAATGTTGAGGACATTTGCCCATTGAGGCAACAGCTACATGTCGCATGATTTCTGAGGTGTGGCCCTTCTTTCACGGATGTAATATAATGCTGACAAAGGAGGTGAAGGAAAGGCTAACCAGCGTTTTGTATCCGTGTGAGTGAGTTGCATGACTGTTCCTTCTGACTGTACAGACTGAATGTTGGTGCGTGAATGGTGCTGTGACAAGCATTACAGTTCATGAGCTGTTTTATTGCCCCCATCACATTTGGCTGGCTGTAGAGAGCAAGGAGACTAGTTTTTTTTTTTTTTTTTTTTTTTTTTTGGGGGGGGGGGAAGGCATGGGGGTACAAGTTAAACATAACACATGATACTCATGACAAATACACATGTCCATGAGAGGAGAATGAAATACTGTAGGCCTATTCGCTGAATATTTCACAAGGTTTTTATTTTCGCGAATTTCGCGAGTCTGGTGCTTTTCGCGAAATTATTGTAAAGACACACGAAAATATTGACTCTGATCCCGATGTGGATGCGACGTACGCGTACATTTCTCCGTTCAGTACAAGACTCCACGATCGCGAATTTGACCACTTGCAAAATCGTCTGGAATTCCAGATTCGCGAAAATTTAGACTCGCGAAATATATGACGTATACATTACAGTACTTTGAATAGGGGTGAGGAGAAGGAGTGTTTGCAAGCACTGATAGTACCAGGTGTAGCTGCAGATTGTAGGTTCACAGACTTTATATGCCATTCATATTCTCCAAATCTAAATGAATGTTATTACAGAGGACGATGTGTTCTTTCCTGCGAAGAAGTAGGGGGCACACCACCCTGTGGAGTGAATTATGATCTTATTCCTCACATGTTGCATAATTTGTATGATATGGCCAGATACTTTGTAGATTCTTGTTTGTGTGTGCATGTCTGTCAAAGGCACATTGCTTCTTTAAGCCATTCAACCCTAATGTAATGTGTACAGTACATTGTAGATGCATTTCAAATGTTCATTCTAGACAAAACATGCTGTACTTGCATACTATTCTCTATGCTGTGCTCGAACGCAAGGACAAATGGTCGTATTCTTTGTTTTTGTTTTCTTTCAGCATTTAACATGGATAGCAAATCGAAAGCAAAGGTTAAAATGTTACGTGTCATTCTATAACAATGATTCCTGTCATTTGTCATTCGTTGATGATCATTACATGCGTCAGTCGCCGTAGTAACGATGAAAGCTGATAAAGTTGATGCTTTGTTTCCCAAGTCTGTGTAATTTCCCCCGTTTGGGCTCGTATCTCACATGATGCTGATGATAGTAAAGCCATTAAAATCCTTGTGAAATTGGGCCAGCAGCCCATCAAATGTGTAGGGAATCCCATCTAGAGGCATATAGGTGTTCATCATTGTTGAAAGTCGTACCCTCATACATTTTAGATGTAATGAAAATACACGTATTGCAGAGCTGCCAAGTCTCCCTGATTCTGCAAGAGTCTCCCTGAAAATGTCATAATCTGTTCATATCTGAATAAAAGAGAATAATAAGATCTCCCTGATTTGGGAATTATTTTCACCCATTGAGATACATGTAATACACACAGCGGGATATGAAATCCCTGATTTGGATGTTGGAATGTTGGCAGACCTAATATTGTGCATACACACACCATCAAGCTTCTAAACTAGGATTTTCAGGGGTTTGGGTAGGATGAGGGGATGTTTTCGCAAGCAAGGCAGCATAGACCCTGTTTACAGTGTGGGGCTGGGCCGAGCCGCGGCCGAGCCCAGCCTCAATTACGTGGCCGAGCCCTGCAATTTTGTCCGTTTACACTTCCGGGCTCGGCCGCGCTTTTAATTCAAACCTTTCAATATTTTGTCGTAGTGGCGCTCTGCTTGGAAACAAACGCAATTTGGTAACGTCTGGTTTTCAGACCCTTTGCCAACTGGATTCCGTGGCGACGAAGTCGCAATTCGGGCAAAGGCCTTTGCCGAAGGAAAAAATCCTTTGCAGGACAAAACCACCTTAAACTTTACTAGTTTTCGACGTTGAGGGGGTTAATATCATGAATAGCAAAATAGTACGGGCAGAGGGTTTGGAAGCCAGACTAAAATTGGCCGCGCATGTAATTGGCCCAGTTTGCGTTTACACTGAGAAAAGGCCGGGCTTGGCCGAGACCACCTCCAGAGCGTGGCCAAATGCACGGCCAATTTTGGCCCCGCATTTGGCCTTTTGCGCGTTTACACTGAAATGAAGGCGGGCTTGGCCGCGGCTGAGCCGCGGCCTCACCTCACACTGTAAACGGGGTGTAGGTGAGTGAGCAGGGAGAGGGTTTGGTGGGAGGGGGGGGGGGGGTAATCCCATACTCTCATATGTGAGAGCTCTTTGTATTTTTAGAATTGAAATTCAAATAATCTAGGGCACACTTTGGATGGCATAATTTGAAAATTGTCAATATAGAAAATAAGGCGATACACAGGCTATCTTAATTCAAGTTGTACTTAAAGAAAAAACAAACTAAATTCCTTCATAAAGAACAAAAAAAAAGGTTCAGTCGGACCCTGCTCACCAGTTTGGGGGGGGGGGGGGGATTCAGTGCGTTATCAATTGGAAATACAAAGACAAATTATACATCAATAATTTTCATGCAAAGGCCTTTCAGTCTTGTAAGTCAAAACAGTGTTATTTTGGTTTTGGATGGAACACATAAGTTTGTGAAACTTTCAAAGGGGATTATTAGATATATTTCCCCCTCTTTCTGAAACTGGCATCTGGAATAATACAAAATGTGAGGAAAAGCCCCATAGTTCAACAGACAATTACCAGTTCATAAATACTTGTCCCATCTGTCAGGCTAAGCCATAAATGCAGTTATGGATGTAAGTTTTATGCTTGTGAATACAGATCACCAGCTTTCCCACCATGCTGTATAAAAACTACATGTATGTGTTCAGCATCCTCATTCGGACGCTGTTATTTTGGTGAGTGGTATCACCAGATCGGGTGAGAATGAGACGGGCGTTTATTAAGTTGCCACTAAACCTATAGTGTTCGAGACAACTTAACGCCCTTCTGATTCTCAACCGACGACTGGACTAGGTTTATAACTAGGCTTGACATGACATAATTCACTGTCACGTCATCTTTAACATTCTGAGTTTGACTTTAGCCGACGTGTACTGTAAAATGAACGTTTGCGTGCATTTTAATTTCGCGAATTTCGCGAGCGCCAAGATTCGTGAAATTAAAATGCACGCGAAAGTTCTTGTCTACACTATATGCATTGAACACCAGTGGCAATTCACGAAAATTTCATGGTGCGAATATATCATGTTTTACAGTATGGCTTTATATCTACCAAAGATAATGGACAGCTCCAAAGATGGTACTATACACGGTACAGAGTATCTTCTTTAATACAGTTTGATGTGCACTGACAGTGAGACATGTAGATACAGAGATACGCATTACATGAAAATCTCCTTTTTAAATACTGTTTGAAGAGCTCATTAAAATATTTGTGTGAATGTTCCTGTATAGTACACATTGTAGTTTCAAGAGAATATGTTTCATAGCCTTTCATTTTTTCTTTTCTGATCGATTCATGAACAAGAACAGTTTTAAGTCACATACAATGTATAGGTGTACTGCAGATTGACAGAATGTGCTGCTAAGGATATAGTTTTTATATAATTTTTATTCTTCTCTTAGAATTCTAAGGCAAATTTTAAAAAAATACTTTGATTTCTTTCCTCTTTATCATTTTTTTTTTTTTTGTATAAAGGAGAGAGACTTTCTCTAGGTCGTCAAAATTTAGAGACAGAAAGATGTGATTATATTACAGGTCCTACAGGTGCTTGTACAGTAGCTGACTGGTATTCACCCATATTAAAAGGTAGAAGAAAAATAGTCTGTAGACATAGAAAACAAATAATGCACAGGTTTTGCAATTGTGCTGCTGCAATGCAGTTGAGATATGGCACAGTATTCACAATGCCATGCAACTAGCACAAAGTGTAAATGAGTGCATGTTGCACTACTGTAGTGTAAATATCTTCAAGTGTGCCGCATCTCCAGTAACACATGCTCACCTGTGCATTATATGATTGTATAATATTGCAGCTTAATTTTACAGTACAATTCCATATCATATTCCATAGCAGTGTTCGTAGTGGCAGGCACATCTGCAGGATAAAATGGAAGTTATAATGTCATGGCCACTAAGTCTCCCATGGAGCTTCAAACAAATCGTCAATACTTTTTTTTTCTTTCCTGAAATCAGAGCGAAAACTTTGTATCTTTCACAAATTTTTGTTGTGTTGCAAAATCCTAGTCCCCCTCAGTGATTGATTAGTTGATGAAGCGTCAACCCAAAACTTGACTTCCATACATGAGTATCACATACAAACTACATTTATGTGAGCCGACAGCACCACTACATGTACATGTGTACCTCAGCAAATTTGCATAATGTATGTGGTTGTAGCCAGTACTGCTGCTTACAAATGAAAAAAAAAAGATGTGTAAAACTCTGAAATAATGTGTTAAACTTTCATAACTTTGTATTTTTATGTCTGCTTTTGAGGACACGTGACGTTAACCATAGATTCTGTTTGTGTGATTTTACTCTGTTTGATAAAGTTTTTAAACTCAAACTTGGTGTTGACTTGTACTGTCAAGACTTTAGCAGGTCTTGTTTTGTGAGGGAAAATTCAACAAGGGTGTCACTGGTCGGGAAAAAACAGCAGAAGTGCAATGTGTGCAGCATGCCCATTGTGGCTTGTTACTGTGACTCACTTTGATGGCAAACACACACTGTGCTTGATCCCGGATCAGAGAGTAACATTTTGCTCGAGAGACCAAACATTTTCCTCACCTGACCAGAAGGGTGTGGAGCCGTTCAATTGTTTCATCCGTCTCCAAAGTCTGTAAACCACATTGCACTGTGCAAGTATAAAGGGACATGTTCCATGGCGTCCCGCAGATGGAAATTAAAAGGGAAGATGTGTCAATTTAAAGGGATGGTATAGTATTGGTTGAGGTGAGGATTCAGCTTTAAACGTTTTGTGAGATTTAGAAACCACTCTATGAAATGTTAAAGATTCTATTAGGGGAATTGAAAGTGTATTTGATGAAAATAAGTTCTGAATATGAGTGAGATATCCAAAAACAAGGTAAAACACAGAGATTCTTATACATGTAGAAGTCGTGGCCTATTGCATTTTATGAGGATCGCTTTTTTGAATATCTCAGCCAATTCAAGACCAAATTTCATCGTATAAACTGTGAATTCCTCTAAGAATTATGTGTTCTTTAATACTTCATGAGAGGTTTCTCATTATCTTATGAACACACACATACACGCACACACACACGCACACACACACACACGCACACACACACACACTCTCACAAAGTTGGAAACCTGCAACCCCATCTAAACCCAAAGTGTACCATTCCTTTAAAGAAGAAAAAGTAGGGGAAAGAAAAGGAAAGGAAGGCAATAAAACCAAGCGACAAATCTGAGAAGAATTATTCAAATTCCAAAAGCGTCTTCTGAGCTTTCTTTGGGTATGTTTACAATGTGGTAGGCTATTACTTTTAGGAAGCAAACAAAACCAAACAAATCCCTAATTAAGTACCAAGTTTACGTCCAAATAAGTATCCATTATACAATGTATGTTTAAATTAGCTTTACTGAATAGAGCTAGTCTTAAACAGAACAGTGTAAATTTCACTAAAACTGGATACATGTAGCTTGGTACATTCTTGAACAGTAATGCTCATCACAATAATTAATGCAAATTAGAATTAGGTGATAATGACTTTGCTTTACAGGCTTAAATTGTATCTAATCATATAATTTTCCTGACACAAAATCATCACTCTATTAAAAACAATGGTAACTTTAATGGAGAAGGGGAAGTAGTTGATACATTATCGACCAAAAGCAATATCTTTTTTTTTTAAAACTATAAAAGTATGTGTATATTAAATTGTACAAAAATAGGACAAATATGAGGCAATAACGTAATCAATGCATCTAATTTGCATATAATGCTACTGAGTCGCTGTTTTGTAGAAATGAGTGAATATTTCAAATTCCATGCATTTATTCAATCTTAATGAAACCCCTTCTGATTCTTTTGTGTATTCACTCTCTTTCTTCTAAAGAGACACAGAGTGAAAAATACCCTTTTAAGGATATTTTTTTTTGGGGACAGTGATGCAATGTGTAAAAAAGGATTGCAAAGCTATTTATCAAAAGTGATCTTTTCGACACAAGTCCCAACATTGTGTACTGCTACTACATCACGTTGTTTGTGTATTGACCGCATTACCCCTGCACATCTGCATAGCTGGGTGTTATTGGAAGGATGCTGCTGATGAGGGAACCTGCGACAAGTTTGCAACAATGGTGGCTTGAAAAGGCATCGAGGGGGCAGAACTCTGATACACTGCACTAAGCTAGAGTTCATTGCCCTGGAATTATTCTGATGTTGTCTTGAGTGCAAGAGAAAACCCAGTTGTCAGTGAAGGTTGAACTCTTTGTATACTGTGCCTTCCTCCCCCACCCTACTCCTCCCCACAGATGAATAAGACTTGACAGTTCTCTTCAGTTAATTTTTTTTTCCCCACATCACTGGAGAGCATTTAAAAGGATGGTGTAATAGTATTTGTTGAGGTGAAGATTCAGCTTTTAACTTTTTGTGAGATAGTTTGAAACCACTTTATGAAATGTTAAAGAGCATATAATTCTAAGACGAATTCAGTTTATTTGATGAAAATGGGTTTTGAAACTGCTGACATATATATCCAAAAACAAGGTAAAACAAATCGATCTTAATAAAAGGTGGGTCCCACCTTTTATTTGGATTGCTTTGTTTTGATATCTCAGCCATTTCAAAATCATTTTTCATCAAATAAACTTTGAATTCCTGTAAGGATATGCTCTTTCATATTTCTAAAGAGGTTTCTCATTATCTAAAAAAAAATGAATCAACATAAAAAATGTTGAAAATCTGAAGCTCCATCTCAACGGAAACTGTATCAGCCCTTTAAAGCCAGTGGTTTTTTTTTTTTTGTCTCCAAATTCAGTCCACAGTACTCGTAGAGGAAGAAATACACTGTATATATGCGACGTTAAATTTTTGCAAAAATCACGTAATCAAATTGCATGCAAAAATTTGAGGTTTTACAATACTTGGTAACCTTGCCTCTAGTGATCAAATTTTTGGTATCTCTTAATTACTGTAAGCATGCATCCATGTAAATTTGTCATTTGCAATTATAGATACAGCAATGCAAAATAATTATGTGCCAGTGTTTCAGATTTTTAAAGTTTTTTTTTTTTTTTTTTTTTTTTGATGCCAGAGGCAATTGTGAAAGTTTTATGTCATGAAATCAAAAAGGCTGTCGGCTCCAATTGGCAAAATTTTCATGACATGATTTTTTTTTTTTTTTTTTTATAGTTTACAGTAATTAGAATTTTGACATACACTGTATTTGTGTAAATGAATACATTCTTGATTTTTTTTTTTTAAACACCCATCTCCCAATGGCACATGGAACTGTTGAGGTGTATTTGTTAGCAGGTTTCTGAGTTCCACATGCAAGCCATGATGTTCAAGAAGAAAAACCACCCCAAAAGAAAGCCTTTCCACCTAACACAAAACAAAACAAAACGACAAGGAATAAAGGACATCATGTGATGTACACCAGTGATTAAAAAAGTGACCCAGACCCAGTTGTGAGAATTGCAGTATAAACGGTCTGCTTAGAAAATGAGATTGTGTGTACATCTGACAATTTAATCACCTGCCCATTGTCTTTAAACTCTACTTTTACGAGTATCCGTGCCAACACAAGGCTTTCCGTGTTGGGAAGAAAGATGTCACTTCCCGTTGTGATATCAACAGCTATAAAGCATCACCATCCGAGGTTTAATGGGTTGCAGTACTACTGACGTGGTGATGTTTGGTTTGTACAAGCTGGGAAGTCCTCTTGCAAGACTCAAGCCTGCTGATTCTAGTGACCCTTTCTTGGTGCAACCACTATTCCTCAATACCAGGGATTCTCTTCAAGCTGACTTGAAGTTCATTCAAGTGTATGGCACAGTGTGCGGGGTTGATGCCATTTGCTGACTATTGCTAGTCACCTGGGACTAACCATGAGGGGTCGGCATCATTCGCCCATTTTCTTGATGAATGAAGTGGGATCTTTTACGTGCGTGTGTCGTGGCTAAAACGCATTTTATGTCCCGTCTGAGGGAAAGAGTGTTTTGCCTCTTACTAGATAGAGGGGACAGATTGCATAAATACACAACCTTGCCCAGTGAGACTTGGGACTTGAACCCTATGCTCTTAGATGTGAAGGTAGATACGTTACTGACTGAGCTATATCCCCGCGCTTGCCTCCAAAGTAGCTGGATTACAGGCGCATGCCACAACACTTGGCCCTCGTAGAAGTAAAATCGCTGGACACGTTGGAAAAGGCAGATGGTAGCCTATTGAGAGCGACTCAATGTCCATACATATGTTTGCTTGAAGAAAATTGATTTGAGTGACAATTGGCATAAAAAGCCCCATAGAGTTGTACACACTGTCCAAGTTTTCTAGCGCCGAAGGGATAAAAATCCCCAAACAACAAAATGAAAATACAAATTTCCACTGAAGTTGCGATATGTATGCACTGTAGGGAACCTTCCTTTATCAAGGTTTTAACTGATGTCATGTTAGTCTGAGACATCTCTTTTCTTTGTTGGAATTGTTCTTTTGTGTGATGTAAACCTCTGCACAAGTTAGGATATATCTGGATTGTGCATGTTTGTTTGTTTGCTTGTTTTTTTGTGCCTAATTTGTGTACCGAGGGAAGCCAAATGAAATCAGATGTAGTCCAGCCGCTCTGAAAATTGAGGGATCCAGCTGGAGCACACCTTCGGGAGAAGAATTTTGTCATCATCCAATCCCAACCATAGAGCTGACAAGATGCAAATATTTATTTATTTATTTTTTTTCAGAACATCAGGCGATATAGCTCTGAGATTCCATATCCAAGAGGATGTAGCAGTTTTGTAGAGCTCACACGGGTAAATATTTCCCCATAGAGACGTGTGTTAAAATTTAAAATTCAAAAAAATTCTGTAAAATAGCTGTTAATAGAAATAAGGGCCCGTATTCTACTGTAGACCAAGGTTTAAACCCATTTTAGACTCACCTATGGTTTAGCTAGACCCGAGGTTTAATTTTGTATTCTGCTAGCGAGGTTTAGTTAAACCCAAGTCTATTTCGGGTTTAAATTAAACCCGAAATAGTCTTGGGTCAAGCCACCATGGTGCCCTCTATGGAAGAAGAAATTCTCCCTCTCTGAGTACTTTTCTCTCCACAAATCCACTTCAATTTATTATTGGCAGTGTATCAGCCACATGAGCGTGACTTTCTTGGATTTTGAATAGTTTTTACGGGTATTTATGTCGAATAAGGGCATGCTGTATTTTTGCTTGCGACGACTCGTGAAGCACTGTACATTACTGTACAGTTTGTGTACGTGTGCGACGCACATCACAGGATACATGGTAAGCGTACTAGTATATAGCGTAGCGCTATTATATTCCTGGCCTGGCTAGCTAGCTTTGAATGGTCAGTAGTACCAGCAGAGCCGCCGCGCCGGCCGGCGGCACGGTTGCTGTGTGCGCTGGATGGGACATGGCTTTTTATGTCGATTGAATCGTGAGTTCGGAATGGATTGGCGATTGATCAAACCAGGACTTTGAGGTAGGAAATTGAATAAAAGCTTTTCTCTTAAGATTGTCAGTTTATAAAAATGGAAACCATTCTAAAATTTAGAAATAGATCTAGATCTACTATCAACCCTGTCTCGATATTAGAAGTAAATTTAACGTTAGATTTTACCTACCGACTGTACCGTACCACACTAACCTAACTTTTAATAGATCTAACGTTAGTCCTAACGTTACAATAATGTACTCTTGCTACTACAGTATTCGAATAGGTTCTACTATATATAAACGTTAGTAGGACCCTACTCCTACTAACTAACAAGGTTAGTCCTAACGTTAGTCCTACGATCGATCTAGGTTCTCGATCTAACAACATTACAGTTAGTCTATCTATGCCAAATCGACCTCAGGCTCTACCCTCTAGTCCTACATTGAGTTCTTGGTCTAGTCTTCAGGTTATTTTCATCGTAAAGCTTATCTAGACTAACGTATTAACTGTAGTACAGGTAGTAGACGTAGTAGTAGGCGTATCTCGTGTGTACTCGCGTGTGGCCGGCAAGCTAGCTGCTGTATCCAGCCAGCCACTCGTTTTGTGCCATTGGCATTGATCTGTGTGCTGGTACCCTTACCAGTCATCGTTAGACTCGATTTAAACTCGAAATAAACCTCCTCCAGGGTAGGTTTAATTTAAACCCAATTTAGACCACAGCTGGACTTAGTAGAATACAAATTAAACCTGGGTTTAAACCTGGGTCTAAACTGGTGGTTTAAACTCAGGTTTAAACCCCCAAAACCCACTTTAGACCCAGGCGTGGGTTTAAACTCGGGTCTAAGTTTTTAGCAGAATACGGGCCCATGTGTTTCATCTTCACTAACCTGAAAAAGTGAGATACGTATACCCTTTCAGTCATCAAATTTCAAAGGGGGGTTCGTCAGCTCAAACTCTGTCCAAGGGTTCGCAAAGCCAGACTACGAGTTCTCTTCACTCAAAAAAATCATGTATTTTCTGTACATGCACCCAATCAAATATAGTCCCTTCAAATTCCATGAGAAAAGATGTCATCTTCCAACCAAACTGCAGTTTGTATCTAGGAATTCATACTCGATATCTGCAGCTATTCAGTTTTTTGCTAAACTGCATTTCTGAGTTTTTATTTTTTTTTTCTTCATTTATTTCAGTATCTTTGGTACGATTTTGTGAAGTTGTCAGGGACATTCCATTATATTTACAGGTGTGACCCCTGTACAGCTGGCTTCCATTGAACACTTTAACCCCTGAGCCACCAGAGGGCGCTGCACTAGAAATCAACTCATAGTCTCAGTATGTAGCTCCCAATGTGTGTGATGACACTGTGTATGTGTGTGTGCATCTTTGCCTTCATTTCATCCTTATGTGTATGCTGCAAGATAATTTTCAAAAGTACACAGACAATTTATCTCTTTGAAAATCCATGGGTGTAACATTGTGTCGCATTTATCACATCTTTCATTGGGAAGAGGTTTCATTCAAGCAAGGAGCTGTGTTTGAAGCTCCTTGATTCAAGACAACCCCTAGGTTCTGAAGAGTTTAAAAAACAAAACAAAACAAAACCCCTAAACAAAGAGGTTCACCTCTTTCTGAATCAACATGGATGTGTGTTAAAAGTGGTGGCAGGTGCATTTATGCAAGAACTCGACTGCTATTATAGATCAAAGGACAGTGAACCAGGAACTGTTTTCAGTGTTCACATATAATACATGAACACATGATATTCAACCTGTGCTAAATGTACATTGGGGAGTTGCAACTATTCATACTGCAACAATGGTTGTCTCAAGTGATGTACATATTTAGCTCTAAGCTGTCAGGTTCTTATCCTGGTTGTGATGAGTAATTTACAGAGCAAAAGTAAAGAGTCACCTTTGACCCCACCAATGGTGTTAGTGCCATGCATATTGTCAGCAGTTTTCTCATACAGATGATCCATGAAGTGGGCTGCGGTTTGATGATGTATTGATCCATTCATCAAAATTTGCTTATAATGTGGATGTACTGTATTTTGTAGATCTGTGATTTATTCATTAATTATTTCATTTATTTGTTCATGCATTTATTCTTTTTTTTTCTGTGAAGAGAAGATAAAAAAGAACCAGAATCGAGGAATCTATGTATGAGTAATGCTATTCAATAGAAAAAGCAAAGAAACAAAAAGTAAAAGGAGGTTCAGATTGTCCAGTGATTTATTGCACATAGGAACCAAATTAATGTCTACTGCCCTCTACTGATTCAACTTTAGCATGCTGACTTGGAACAAAACCAGCACTGTGGTGTGAGGTTTAGAATTTCTGCAGCTTTGATGTGAATGTACTTCCACAAAGTAATCAATAATGGTACCCACAAATTGTTCCCCTTTTTTATTGATTGAAATAAAAAATAAGATATAATACTTTAAGAATCCATAGATTTTTTTGGACATTTTCCATTCATATTGGAATAATTTATTGTTGCCTCTATTGTGAAATATCAAGAAATGTGTCTGTTTCTGCTAGTTTGTGCCAATATGAATGCCATGATTCATTGCCAATAACGGTCATGAAATGGGTTACAGCCAGGTTACGCTCCATCTAAAGGCCAAAGGCGAATGCAATCCATTGTAAATGATATTATATTGTTTGTTTATACATGTATAATCTTTTACAGTCTACAGAGTCTCTAATCATTGTGGCAAAGTCCATGGAGTTGGTTTGGTTTTTAAAACCCATGTTGATTTTCAGTGATTCTGCAATTTTTGTTTTTCTTGGTATTGGCATGATGAATGTCCTCATTATTATACATTTATGAATCATCTTGCTGATACAGCAGTGTGTTGAATGTTTCTTATTCACTTATAAAACCTATACGTGAAACAAAATAAATAAATGTAAGCATGCATTGTTTGGTGAATGTAGGAAATATTCAGTAACATTCCCACAACATTTCAATAATATCATAGATTATGCTTGGTTCCTGTATTTGTTGAAATACATGCATTTCTGTTTAGACACAGATTTGCTACAGCTGCAGAAATAATCAACATCGGCAGTTATATGTCCTTATAAAATCTTGCTGAATCTGTGGGATAAACAATGCAGAAATATTCTATGCATTGTAAGACCGATTACCGGTAGTTGTTGCCGCATTGTTGAAATTCGATATCATTAAGCTTGCTGCGTCACTTTGTAGCCACTATTGCCAAGTTGTGAAATTCCTGTAAATTAGGCGTGTCTGTACCATACACAAACTTGTAGCACCATCCCAAACAGTGTTAACAGCTGCTTTGGTTGACCAACATTGGACTTGACGCCCTGCAAGAACTCAGTACATTGCACTTAATAGAAAATCGCTTGCGGCTGAAAAATTGATCCGGCATTGTTTGTATATTTGCAAATGCATGAGATAGTATTACTCATTGTGAGTAATCCGTGGTCATGAGGAGAACTTCATAATTTTCCTCTGTTTTTTCCCCCCCATCGAGGCGATATATTAACACTCATTTCCTTACTGGATTGCTCAACACATGTAAAGCATTATGGCCATTACAGCCATTGAGGTTTGTTGGCTGCACACACACTGGCTACTCTCTACAACATATTGTCGGAACCTCTGTGTGTGTGTGTGCATGTGTGCTATGAAGGCTAACCTTTTATTTTGATGTAATACGAGTGACTCACAGAGGGATATTCCTATTTCATTTTGCATACAAACCTCCAGGCTAAAGGGGGGGGGGTGGGGCGCGGATTCCTATAGATCTGTAATCACAACCTACATACACATACATCTTGTAGTTGTGTTTGTATACTATGTGGTTTGCAACAGAGCTTTATTGTAAACAAAGCGAGGGCAGTGTACTGTCAGGGAACTCAGAAAAGGATCAGTTTCAAATGATTTCAAAACTAGTCTAGTCATGTCAGTCAAGCTCAGTGCTTACTTTTTCGGTTCTTTTTTTTTTTATAGCTTGCATACAAATTGTAAACATAAGGATTGATTCCTCGCGTGCATTAAAAAATGTTACTCTACGCCATATTTACATTTATCATGAAATCTGACATCGTGCCCATGTTGTTTACATCCCTAGAATCCAAATTCTTCTCATACTGTTTGGTCAATACAATGATACAGTATGCCACACTCTGGTTAACTGAAAATAAAGTAAATGATCTATATGTACAGTGTAGAGGTATATTTGTTTTTTCTCCCGAGGACCATGCATCATATCAAGCTGTTGATGGTTAACCCTTCTTGCCACATTGTTATTAGTTGTTGGAATTCATATTTGTATCATACAGTGTACGTCAGTTACTGCCCCAATATACAGTACATGATTATTGTTTGTTTGGAGAGCGTTTGGCGAGGAACCACCTCCCCTGTATACCACTAGACCGAATATGATAAAATGGATAGAAAACTGATTTTACTGCATTTACTACCAGTGGTGAATACTACATTGCAGTAATCAACTTTGCGAGATCATTGCACATTATGTGTGCTTGAATAACACAAGCTACATGTATTACATACACATTTTTAACCATGACTCTACACTGTACTGTATCTTATTACAAACACTTGTTGGTCATTTTGTTTGTTTCACTTGCAGTATCACTGACTCTGGTATTGGTGGAAGTGCCGTCTGAGGTTCCAACCGTCAAAGTTCCTGTTGATGTTTGAATATATCAATCAAAGGTAAGCAATACTTGATGTGTGATCTGTTGTTGAAAAGTGCTGTACATTTATTGGATGCATACATACATTGTACTACCCTGAGAATTGCTGAAAATTATACGATGTAAAATTTGCGGACAGGACTGGTATGTTTAGAAGTCTGACTGAATAATCAGTCTGAGATGTCGGCACATTTTGTCAGTGGGAATGGTACCAAGTGAAAATGCTATTACTCTGATATCAATTGCCATAGTATTTCATCAATGAGGACATTCACTATGCACTGTAATTCTTTATATATGAATGTACCGAATCTACAAGTCAATTGTAGATAACATGAGAAGTTCATGCAGTTTAAAATGGATTGTTACTGGTCCCATCTTGTTTTAAATTCTGAACCTTATGTTGCTCTGGAGTAATATTGACATTGTGCCATTTTTTATTCATATTATATATTTTTTCAAGTTTAGGCTGTATTTACAGCATACAAGTACTGAATACACCACACTGTTTAATTCACATTACCGACCCTTCGAATTGGAAATGATTTGTCAATGATGCCAGCTATTCTTATTTGGAAAACTTGGCACAATCTTGCTTTTGCTTTGTTTTTAAAAAGCAAATAGTACAGATTGTTAGATAGCACAGTCTGGAGATTTCCTGTTGAATCTGTGTGCATTTCCTTGTATATGTGTTATAGTGTAGGATGTGTTTACAGCATGAAAGTGCTGAATACACTTCCACACTGTTTAATTTCCATTTAACCCTTTGAATTGGAAATGATTTGTCGACGATGCCAGCTATTATTTTGAAAACTTAGCACAATCTTGCTTTTGCTTTGTTTATTTAATAAGCAAATAATACAGATTATTAGGTAGCACCTGAGGATTTCCTGTTGAATCTGTGTGCATTTCCTTGATCACTACAAAGTTGGTTGGTCATCTTGCAAGGAGAGAAGGACCCATGGGAAACTTTGATCGAAGACGGAAATACAAGCTCGCAGAGATACATGTATCTCAAAACAAAAGATCCTGCAGTGTGCATTACATTATTACACAGTCCTACGTCTGTTTTTGCAAGGGTTTTATCTTCAGTCGTACACAGAGACTGGAGATCTGTCATACCGAGAGAACTTTCACACTAGCCAAGAACTTATTTGTAGACATGTTTAAACATATGTTTCAAGCGCATTTTGTGTCTTTGCATCTTGTGGAGCTCTGGATGCAAGCATGAATCACATTACTTCAGTATATCCAAACCAGAAATTTCTCAAATCATGTGTGTTGGCCAGTCATGGTACTGAAGAACATGTCTTCCAGTCAGCTTTTGTGTGATATCTTGGAATATGCACGTATGCAATCTGAAAAGTTCTCGATCTCCGAAACACAGTTGTGGAGATGGAGCCTATTTGAGATCATACTCACCTTTGCCATGGTGTACTGTAAAACAAGAAATGTTTGTGTGCTTTGTAATTTTGCAAATTTCTCGAGAGCCATGATTCATGAAATAAAAATGCACTTGAAAGTTCTTGTCTACACTATATGCATTGAATGCGAGTTGCAATTGGTGGAAAATTTCATGCCGCGAAAAAGGCTGTCGGCTCTAGTTCACAAAAATGTTATGCCACGAAAATATCTTTCTTTACAGTATCATCGCTTGGGTGACAAGACAACCAATCTCAATAATCATGAATTTCCAGGAGAGTACTAAACTTCATTTTAAATGCATTTTCGCAGAATAAAATCAATATTTGCATCAGATGATGTAGGTACATTGTTTTGAAGTATGTTATAAAAATTTTAATGTTTCAAAGCTCAATTTACATCTTTTTATAAATACAAAAAATTTAGTTAGCAGGTGTTTGAACATACAACTTGTATGCCAATTGAGATACAAGGTCTTGTCACTCCAGTGGCCATATATACCCTTGTGAGTGAAGTGCATCTAGTGTTTATGTATTTGATTGACAAGCCATCGTGTCTGTGGCACGGCTGTTGCGTGGAATGTCATTCGTAGTTAGCGATCTGCGAGAAGATTCATTCTAAGCTGTGTGTTAGAACTTTGTGACTTTAAGCGCATGTAGAAATTTCTTTCAAAATTAATTAATCATATATTTGCCTTCATGAGTTTTTTTTTTAAATTTGTGTATTAAAAAAAAAAAAAGGTTTGAAAGCCCTCAGTACCGGCATAGAACTGTTATATTCCGAGGCAGTATATTGTGAGTGGGGTAATTGAGAAGATCATGCTTCCCATTTTGCATGCGAGCAAGCATTCTGAATTATTCAAGCATTAGCGCCATAGTATACTATTTTTGTTGGAACAGTGCACTGTCATAGCAACTAGAATATTTTTGTTGTCAACAGGAACTGCCAATTAGGCAGAGTCCTGTGCATGAATCGAGCAGGCAAGAAAAAAATAAGAACACCCCCCTCCCAAGAAAAAAACAAAAAAACAATAAGTGGCAAAGACAATGATTCAAGGTTTAGAAGTGCCAACATGGATGTATGTATGTGGGACTATACAGTACATGTATTTTTTTTGTATTGTCATTGTCATCTTCTAATGTTTATGTCAGCAACACTTGTCAAATATTTCAACACTTCTTTGCCCAAGCCTTGCATGTCCATGTGTGATATTATCGGCTAGTATAGTAGGGTCACGATATTTTATGTTTCTGCTCCATTATGTTTTTCTGATCAATTTAAAAAGGGAAAAAAAATCTTACATAGGGTTTGGAGCAATGTCAAATACTATGCTGTTTCTGTAGGGTAGCCAAGCGCTGTCAAAGTTGCTTATCTCATGTGTTATGGATGTTTAAACTCTGTAGCCCCACCTTATGCACTACAGGCTCCATGATCCAATGCTAAACGACTGCCCATTTATTGTCACATGAGGGCAGCATTTGAAACAAACAATAACATTCAGTCTAAATGATTATGTATTGCTTCTCGAGCTAATATCGAGGTAGTACTATTGGTACTATGCAGTTATAGATGTCTGGTCTTAACTTTGCTTTTTCATGACTTGTAATATAGGATTTTGTGTCAGGATTTGTGAAGGAATTGTCTTCATACCCCATCCCACTCCACCCTCCACCCCCTTTGCCCAGATTCATGACAGTGAAGAACCAATAAACGACATTTCCAACAGTCCAATCACTGGTGATTTATGTGGCCAAGGGCATGACGTGTAGACATGTTCATCACATTGAAGGCATGCATGATGGCATCAGACATGATAGAAAGCAAACAGAGATGGTGAGCTTGCCGAAGTATGTAAACATGTCACGCTCATCAATCTAGCTGATTGTGTGACAGGCAGTTGTTGTAACGTTTGGAAAGATAAAGGCATAATTTACCATTTGCAGATGAAACAAAAACCCAGCATTAGTGCTTTAAAATAGTTCTAAAATGTGAGTTAATGATACACTTGTAGGAACAACCACTGTAAAAATTTGAATCTGTATAATCAATGTCAGGTGTTGTTAAATACACAAAATATGAACAATAGTTATAATAAAAATGTTTCCAGACTAAACCGTCTACAGTTACGGTTTATTGAGAAAAACACTGATATCTCCTTATATTTTAGGCTTTATCGCGAAAATTCTATATGGTAGGATGTTTTTTGATACAACAGACCTACACATATGCATCAAATGTGATATCTTGAACATTTTTGAAATCACTGCTCCCAAAGGTAAACTGGACCTTTAAGGAGGGTTTCGAGACAAAATCTCTAGTTGGTTGACTTTAAAGGCATACAGTCGTGGCTAGTGGTTTGTGCGGCACGGAGACGAACGCAACACGCTGCCTCCCCCATTCTGTATCAAATGTAGTGACCCTGAATGAGAATAGCGCTGGCTCAACGGGTCAGCGAACAACACTCTAGACTACAAGAGTTCTGTGCTACAAATCTCCTGACCCAAAATGGCTGTCCGAGCGAGCCACAAGAGCTTTCGAATAGACGCACATTCTCAGTGCGCATGCGCATGAAGAGAGGCCAAAAGAACCACGCGTCTTCTGGCCTCTCTCCTCCAATCACCGTAGCTCGCGGTCACAATGTTTGTGTATGATGCGTACGCACACACGCACATACACACACGCAGCTATTGTCCCACACATTTATGGATATAGAGTAGCACCGAGTCTGGCATTGCGCGACTGCATGCACAAACTTCGGTCGTTCGGAGTTTACGTACCATTAGGAATGACAGTTGTCTGCCTTTAATCTTTTGTCTCCATAATGTGTACTGTGTTTGTGTACTGAACATCTTGGGTCAGTCACATGAACTACTATTAATGCCATTCCTGATAAGGGCACATTGTCATGGAACAAACAAAACAGAACAAAACAAAGCAAAACTGTGCCCTGGATGTTGTATTAGCAGTGCTGGGAATTCCTGGGCATTGTTTGGCTAGTCTGTCCAGTTGAGTAACAAACAGGAAATGGTGCCAGCTCTGGAGGCGTGGTCCATCTTTAGCCCACCTGGGTCTAGATCTGGACCTAATCTGGTCTGTTCCTGGTCTAGTCCTTGGGCCCAAGGATTGTTTTTGTCATTTGTTTTCTTTTGCATGTCCCTGCTTCGGTGCAGCCTTTGTGCGTGGGCAATGATGCGGTATCATGTTTGAGGGGAGGGTTGCCCGGGCGGGCAGGCGTAACCAAGTACAGGGTTTGCCCTGCCCCCCTCTTGCCTCCACTTCAATGTGAATGAACTCTTGTCAACTCTTGACCTTAATCGGTTGCTATTAGCGCACTTGGTAAACAAACAAATGTCACTACAACGTATACTCTATTAAAGACAGTTGATGAGCAGATTTACTTTCTGTTTTGAGGTGAAGATACATACATGTAGATAGACAGGCAGATAGAAGCTACAAAGGCACTTTCAGACAGTCAGGAACATAGAGGGATGTACAAACTGTATGACTGTATATTTTGATAGACAGGAATGCTATGCTTGTGCATATCCACATTGTGTAGCTTAACTTGCTTGTTAAATAGTCCTGAAAGACAGGTAGTGAGGTTGTAATTTACTCTGTGTGTGTGTGTGTGTGTGTTTTTTTTTTTTTTTTTCTTAAAGCTAGTATGTTAGGAGTAATTGTAATGTGTAAGTTTTTGGGAGCAGATAGAGAGAGAAAGGTAGCTAGATTCATAGATACTGTAAGTAAATAAACCATAACATGGATATTTTGATAAATGTTAAAGTTTAACGCTTGAATGAAAATGATGAGTTCAGTAAATGAATTGAAATGTTATTGATGTTCCTATGTGATAATATTAACAGTGTCACAGTGTACCGTAAATTTCCGTGTATAAGACGCACCCGTGTATAAGACGCACCCCTACTTTCGGACCTAAAATTGCAAAAAAACCCAAAAGACAACCAGACACACACACACACACACACAAATTTCCATGCAAATATTGCATGTGTCATACATGCTTTTTCAGCCCCAAATTTTCCTAGAATGCAGCATGTATTTGCTCTATTTTTTTGTTTCCTTTTAAACTTTCTTAAAATATCATGGTATTGTTCGGACATCGGCGAAAAATGGAAGATGCAAAATGCGAGACTTTTACTGGTACTGTATACGGACAGTGTGTATGCCCATGCATTTCTTTTTTTTGTGACAAACTGTTACAAGCTACTGAAATCCTTGTATCTGATTGGCTGAGAGCAAATTTGTCTGACAAATTTGCTGGACAAGATGCTTCATAAAATGCACCCTAATTCTACTCTTTTGTATGAAGTCTGTGTACATTATAATTTGCAGATTCCACCATTGGGGTAAATAAATATAAAGTATTAAAGTAAGTAAAGGGTGGGGACTGGACAAAGAATGGATAGCAAACATATCCCTCACCACTGCACTTAGCATGATTAAAGTGGCTCTTTTTGATGATGAACCTCAAATAGTATATTGCCCATGTCAATGAAACAAAGTTACCGTCATGCAACTTTTTTCTTGTGTGTGCATGCATGTGTGTGTGTTTTCCACTTCTTAGGGAATTGCACTATCTAGCCTTATTGTATTCGCTGTATTAAGATGTTGGAGATAGTGGAACCAATATTCTTCTTCCTTTTCCCCCCGATCCAGTATATTTCCATCAAAGTCATTGTTGTTTTGCTGTCCCTCAAGTTTTTTTTTTTTTTTTTTTTCGCTCTTAATTGCCCTGTTTTTTTTTTGAGGGGCGTGTGACTGGACCTGCAACAGAGGAATTTGTCTTGGCAAATCCTGTCTCATTTCCCGATAACAATGGCCAGCGCAGGAGATCAGAATTATGGTAACCCCTCCGAAGTTTGTTCACCTCCTCCTACCCTCGTCGTCAAAGCTACTGAAGCAGTTTATCGTGGGAAGGGAAGAAAAAAAAATTGTAAGTGGCGTTAAGGGTAGAAGACAGTAGAATTGATGTCACTGATATGATTCTCGAAAGCTGAATGAGTGAAGTCGTCGATTATTCATTCAGTTGAATGTACCATTTGTAACATACACGAGAATTAGGACATCCTTTCACAAACTGTGTTCTGCACAAATTACAACCTCAAGGGCTTAATAGTTAGTTGCTTGTCATGTGTGTGCTTGTGTGTGTGTGTGCTTTAAGCTCCCATGCCTATAGATACTGTGTGACCAAGTTTATATCTTGAGGGCAGGTGACATGTCATTCAACAGCAACAACAAAAAATTATATACCGTAGGTCTGCATTATGTTACTTTATTGCTTGCATCGTGGAAATTCATGACCTGAAATCATTCACAAATAAGGCTCTGAGAAAAAAAAAATAGTAGTGTAGACAATAAAATAATAAAAGTATTGGAAATATATCAAAAATATATTGGTTGTAATGGCCATTTAAAACACTTTTTATCTTCTTGGTTAATATTCTTAGCATTTCCTTCAAGACCAAAGCATAAAATCTTAATAAATTGTTAAATTGTTGTATCAGTATTGCTTCTGTTTCAACAAAAACAAAAGCAAAACGAAACAAGCAAAAGCAAATTAACCAGTTTGTGTCAATTATGGCAGTGTCCACATATTCTAAATCAGCAACATGATGATGCATGTTATTTTTCGACTTTTTCTTTGTAGTGTTTTTTAAAACATTTTTTTTGGGGTTTATTTTAAGGGGGTTGTGAGAATGAAAGGCAAAGTTAAGGGATCCTGTAGAAAGCTTCGTAACATCCTAACCTTGTACAGAAATGACTCACAGGCAGTCTGAAGTGTTCAGGCAATGCCGTTCTTAACTCGGCATCCCGTCTGTATAGGCACCAAGTGGAATGCGTAGTCATCATACTGCACGAGTGTATTAAAGTGCATGCAAATGTGTAGCCTCCTGTATGAAGGCAGGGTATGATCTATGGTAGTTATACATGGTTAGAATGGATTGCAGAGCCACATACCCGAACATGGCATGAAAAAAAAAACACAAAACAAAACAGATGATGGGTTTTGATGAGGAAAGTTGTACATCTGATGGTGTCTGAGCCACACTGGAGAAAGGGGGGGGGGTGTGCGTTCGCATGCTTACTAAAATGCAGTGGTCACTCCATAAAAGTGATAATCAAGCCATTCCTCGCTCGAGTGAGATCTGTTTTACCTTGAGTCAGTGGCACCTGCAATAACATGTAAAGTTAACTGATTAACATCACAGATTGCCAGTGAATATTATACATTCATAATAACAGCATAAACACGAATATGCTGGGGTTATAAAAGAATTGTGATTTGATAATGATGAAATTTCCATATCTGATAGATATTTTAAAAACACAGAGTTAAGCCTGTGCAGACATAAGAGAGAATAAGAGGTAGGATATTCCTATACTATAATACTCGAAGTTGTTGTTGTTGTCGCGGCCTAATGTATTTCCTGTTTTATTTCGGCGTTGCTGGTTTGTCTATCTCCTCCCGAGCCGTGGGCTCCGGGCAGCTGCGACCGGTGCCGTCGGCCGCAGGAGAGTATCCTACATCGAATGGTGCGGGTTTCGTCCCCTCTCCGCCTCCGTGTCGACGTCGAGGACGAAAAAGAAAAATTAATTAGCAATATGCATAATGCATTTTTGTGCGTGACGAAAGAGCCGAGCGTTTCAATATTCACGGTACCTGCGCTGGCCTCCTGCTTTCTCGATCTTCCATCTTTTAGCTTGCAGAGACACTGGGAGATACTAAAGATGATGGTGCAGCGAAATCTCTGACATCTTCCGGCGGACGCGCACGCACACACACAATGTACCTCGCAGAACTCTATACACACTCTACACTGTGTGTATATAGTTCTGTGATGTACCTTTGCCTCCGCCTGTTACGTGTACTGAATGTATTGACGATGGTTACACGAATCTGTGTGTGCGTGATGATATGGACTACAAGGGCATTTACGTACAGTTCGCCATTATTGGCGTCCCCAAATGAAAACAACGAACGTTGTTATGTAATTGTATTTTGCACAACTGCAGAATACTATATGCAGCTCAGGTACGTCATTTAGTTTGCTCGCCGTTTGCTCTCAAGTCCGATGTCATTGTACGCAGACTGTTTAGGACGCGGCTAAATATATTTGCCGATCGTACCCTTCCATATCAGATTACACTCGCAGCTGTGTCCATTCGTTTACTGCAGAGCTGCTGTAATCATACATATTCATAAGATGAACGGACGTAGAGGAAAACCTCGCTTTGCCGACCGCCTATTTTTAAAATTGCAAGTGGAAATAGAATGTGTGGTTCTATGGTCTATCAAACCAAGTTTTGGTGACAAAAAAAAGAGGGAGCAAATGAAGACGAATGCAGTGATGTATATATTCTTCTTTCTTCCATAACATGGGAAAAATATTAAAGAAAAAAATACGAGGTCGTGAGACCCTACTCCCACGGGTGCCTATTAAACCTGATGACTATGATCTCCCCTCCCCAAATAATAACAACAACAACAATAATAATAATAATAATAATAATAATAATAATAATAATAATAATAATAATAATAATAATGATAATGATAATGATAATAATAATATAATAGTAACTATAATAGGAGCAATAATTGTAGGCCTAATATTGATTATGATAATGTACAGTCTGAAGCAGATGTAGTTCTATATGATATATCAAGCCAAGTTTTGGTGATTAAAAACAAAAAGGAGGGAGCAAAATTATGAAGACGAAAATATCTTATTTTTCTCTCATAACGTGGGGAAAAGAAACATGAAAAAAAAAAACACAAAACAAACCGAGGCCTTGAGACCAGCCGTGGATTCCCGCGGGTGCCCGCGTGGATGGAAGAGCAGGGGGTAATCAAAGTCATAGTGTTAATATCTTCCCGTTTCGACGGGAACAACCTGTGGGCAGAACTTTCGGGGAATCTCATTTGCGTTTTTGGTAATTTTTCCCTGAATGTTTTTGTTTTTTGCCCTGCGGAGGTGGAAATGTGTGTGTGCGTGGGGGGGGGGGGGATGGGTGAGGGGCAACAAGACAACTGTTGGACTTCAACGGGTGCAAATAACTCCTCGAAACTCAAGTTCTATAATAAAAGCAAGTAGTGGCGGGAATGATCCCTACCAATGGACCGGATCGCCGGGCATATACTACAAAAATGCATTATAAAATTTCTGGGAAGGGTGGTCATTTAGAAGACAGCACAATTAACGAAAGAATGAGAAGACTTTTCTTTTTATTTCTTCAATAAAAATGTGCAAAATCGTATTATGAGAAAAAAAAAATAAACCCCTCAGACCCGTGGATTTCCACGGGTGCTGCTAGTTATCAAATTAATGCTGTTAGACTTCATACAAAGACTGATGCATGACATGAATAATGTTTTGATATTCATGGCATAAGAATAGTATCTGGTGTTTGAAGCTCTTTACAAAAATCTATATCTTTGTAGACAAGTTAGTTGTGATGTGTATCTGCATGCAACATTTCTCGCCATTATCTGTGTTTGCAGAAACATGCTGGCAATCATATTTAACATTGATTTCATTAAATGTGAGTGATATCAGTAGTATCATGATGATGGTGATGATTATTTTCAAATTATTATTATTATTATTATTATTATCATTATTATCATTATTATTATTATTATTATTATTGTTGTTGTTGTTGTTGTTGCTATCACCATCATCATCACTATGGTAAGTATGGTAAATTGCCACATATTCAACATCACTATGACCATTACTAGTGTTATGTTGCCGAGTTGTGCTAACCATCACTGTTGTAAATAGTTTATTTGAAAAAAAAAGTTTTATATTTTCTGTATTCATGATAGATACATCAACCCATCATTTTATCCATTCAGTGCATGGCTTCTACAGGTCTCTATGAGCTTTGGCGTTATAGACAGCAGAGTCTATTTATACGAGCTATGAAATGTCCTCTAAAAATGGTCAGTTGTTTTTGTGAGAACACGGTATTATTGAAGGAAATCAGAAGGTAAAATTGTAGCAATGAACTCTGAGATGAACTGCTGTGTTCCCTGCTGCACTGCACAATGCAGATAAACAAAATTGTCATTATGACAGTCCCCTCTGAAAGTATCTATTTAATGGTAAGAATGGACTTCCAGCAGTAAAACAACAACAGCACTACACAAACGGTTTGAATACAAAAACAATGTTGAGGAAACAAAATAAACCTTGTGCTGTGTAGGTACCTGGTATGTACCCGGGATCACATTTCCCCCCTCATGTAGAATTAACTTGTACGAATGTACAAAATTGTAGTTGCCTACCAGGTATGACAAATATAATGTATAGCTACCGTTACACTTGATCTGAGTATCGTGATTAATTTGCACGGGTCTAATGCGGGCCACCGATTCAAAAGTGGAAAAAAAAATTGTTTTCCATCTCTAGTGTCACCATTCAGAGGATAAAATGTTTGTGGTTGAGGAAACTGTTTCAGAAACTGGTCATACAATATCACAATGATCACCAAATGCAGTGTAAACACGGATGAAAAGTTTGTGTTCCCCAAATTGTTTTCACCGTTCAGATGGTAGAACAGCTGTGGCTGAGAAACCTATTTCAGAAACTGTTTGTATGTGTAGTCTGATATCACATTGATCACCCAAATGCAGTGTATCAAAAGTGAATGTGGTGCATGGTAATAATGGTATCTGAAATATGGTCCATTGTCATGTTTCAATCTTATACCCCTTTCAGTAACTCATGCATTTTTGGCCAGCTCCTGGCCCGAGCTAGTAATTTGGCCCGGGCCAAGCAGTGAAAATTGCATTTAGTACTATAGCAGAGCCGCACTATTTTTACGATGACCCATTCACGAACTCGGCCACGTAAGGGGTAACTGGTACCATGGTATTAATAAACTGAACGTTCACGGCTAGGTAATTGTGACCTTTGACCGTGCAAGGAATTTTGGTCCGAGCCTGGCGCTGCTATCATTCATAAACTCTTTGATCGGCCCCAGGCCCGAGCCTTGCCCGCGCCTGGTGCTAGCTTCAGCAGTGCCAAAATAGTCCGCTCCTGGCACAGGCCACTTTGGCCTGACGCATTCATAAGCTCAAAATCTTATGACGTAGCTCGGGCCTGGGTATTACTTTGATGATCATGAAATCTTATCATATCCCAGTTTTTCATGATTGCCATGTCACTGTAAATATCCCGATGCCATAATCTATCATAGAATACCGGTACTCACTGGCAATTGTTCGTAGGCATTGGGTTTTTTTCTTTGATACTCAAAGTTAAAAACAAAACAGAACAACACTTCAGAACATCTACACAACTCAACACAATTTACAGTTCAGTCATTAGGTAACCTTGTGTAAAGAACACAAGAGCTGTAAACAAGCGTATTATGTTGCAGGTCCATTGACCCTTGGTGTACCAAGGCACTTAATAAACTTAAAGGGATGGTATAGTATTGGTAGAGATGAGGATTGAGCTTTTAACTTTTTGTGAGATACCAAGAAACCACTTACGAAACAGTACAGAGCATACCATTCTTTAAGGGGAATCCAAAGTTTATTTGATAAAAATTGGTTTTGGAATGGCTGTGACATTCAAAAACAAAATAAAACAAAGTGATTGAAATAAAGGGTGGGTCCTATCTTTTATTATGCTTGCTTTGTTTTTGATATCTCAGCCATTTTTAAATCAATTTTTATCAAATAAATGTTGAATTCCTTGTGAAATCACATTCGCTTTCATATTTCATAAGAGGTTTCTCATTATCTCACCAAAAACTGGTAGAAACCTGAAATTAGGTCTCAACCAAAACTATATGATCCCTTTAACTTGCCAAGCTTTTTGATCAATATTCAATAGATTGATCCAATCTTAACCCATTGAGGACGAGTCCCGAGTATACTCGGGCAGGGGTCTATGGGAAATGCGTGTTGTAGCAAAATCAGTCCTTCCTCAACGGGTTAAACGGAGTTGTAGATTTGTAGCAAGCCTGCCCAGATGTAGCAATGTGCCTCAGTTCAGTAGGAAGGCCTTGAGGACACAACAGAGATTAGGGGGATTATGTATCATATTCATAGACAATTAGTTTTCAGACATCTGTGCCAATTGGTGAAGAAAGTCCTCCAGCATGCAAGCAAAACGATGTGAAGAAAGCAAAGTATTGAGGGTACTGTAAGAGGGCAAATTTTCATGGTGTGGAAATTTGTGTGCGTTTTGCGCAACCAGAAGCTAGCGTGAAAGTTCAAAGTATGCAAATATTTTTTTTTTACATGTCATAAACATATGTTCCAGTAGTTAATGTTCTGGGCCCCGTTTTATCAAAAGATGTAATCGATTTTAAATTTCCTTAACACACACATGCTGCCATAGACTTATGATTGAAGTCAGCTATATAATCAATTATAACTCTTCATTGAACAGGGCCCAGCTGATTCTGTGGAATTAAAAACATGCGAAATTCATCTTAGCCAGCTGAGTGCGAAAAACTATCCACTTTTACATAACTATGTGTTAAAGGTGTTTGATCACTGCTGAATTCCATGTGGCAAAGAAGAGAGAGAGAGAGAGAGAGAGAGAGAGAGAGAGAGAGAGAGAGAGGGAGTGATAGGGGAGATGAGGAAAAATTATAACAAATGATAACAGTTCTCTTCGATACATAACACTGCTGTAGAGTCTCTGTTCAATAGAAACACAAACAAACAAACAAACATGGAAAAAACAAAGTCAAGGAAAATACAATCTTAAAGCTACTCCTCACATAGTAATTCTCTGTTCCATCAGTTTTGAAAGAGCTAGGGACCAGTAATCTAAAACGATTGATAAAATTTGCCTCTTTCAAAAGAGAAGAAAAAGAGTTCTGACAGGAATTGAGTGTTTGAAAAAAAAAAGGAGAAGCTGAAGATGATGAGCAATTCTCACAACCAGTAATATCTAACTGATATTTTATTATCTATCTAGTTATCTGTTATTCAATTTATTTATATACCTATCTATCTGTATCTATCTATTTTTCTATCTATCTATCTATCTATCTATCTATCTATCTGTCTGTCTGTCTGTCTGTCTGTCTGTCTGTCTGTCTATCTGTCTGTCTATCTATCTATCTATCTATCTATCTGTCTATCTATCTATCTATCTATCTATCTATCTATATATTCATCTATCTGTCTATCTATCTATCTATCTATCTGTCTATCTATCTGTCTATCTATCAATCTATCTGTCTATCTATCTATCTATTTATCTAACTATCTATCTATCTATCTGTCTATTGAGATAGACAGATATAGAGATGTAGATAAAGATATAACTTTACAAATATATCTATCTCCACCTATTTATATACAAAAGATTATTACATAGGCTGAAAACAGGAATGTAATCACCATTGTATGATCCACTTATGAGAAAAAGGAGAGAGAGAGAGAGAGAGCATGAGAGATATATATAAAAGAACAAAATGACATCAGATTCTTACACGACTGCAATGACTGACAAAGATGTGAAGTTCACTCTGTGGGTGGTGAACGGGAACGGCAGGTCGGAAATTTCCTGAGAACCAAACCACGGAAGCTACAGATGTTAATCTGTGGAAAAAGTGAGATGGTGGTCTGTTTTGCATGTTTGTATCCGGGTATGTTTCGGATGTTGTGATGATTACACATCATAATGCCTGACCAGTGGTTGTGGTCAGGGGTTAGGTGAGGCCAGTTTACATTGTCTATATGTGGATACCAACACAGACTAGAGGCTGTTGGGTTGGGGGGGGGGGGGAGGGGGGGGGGAGGGCAAAGGTCATATTTAAAGAGGCATTCTGAGTATTGTTGTTTTGCTAGTGTGATAGACTGAATATCATTAAAGCTTGCCATTGATTGGGCAACACCGCATCCTTGAAGTTCTGGAGATTCCTGTGTCCTTGGCACCCCCAGCTCTCAAACTTCGTAGAACCCTCACACAAATGAAACAAAATCAAAATAGAAAAACAAGCAAAACAATGAAGATGCCAATAATGGCTAGAGTCATTCAATATTTAAACACCATTCTAACAAAAACAGCTTTACCACAATACCAACTCCTCTACTCTTGTAACAGAGTGGTTTAGCCCCCCCCCCCCCCCATAGGGTATGATATGAAATATGCATTGTAGATGAAGTACAGCTGTAAACAATATTGCTCCTTTGTTTACAAAACAAGGAAGATTTTTAAGGCAATCAACTATCTGTCACCTGACTTGGACTGTGGTTTCGAGGTTACGTTTAGGGCACCGTAATTTCTTGGATGTCTCACAAACTTTCAAAATACTCAAACATTTTGATAGCATTGCCATTTTGTTTACAGTACTGAGCAGTTGAAGAAAGAAACTGTCCACATTATACATTGTACATTAAGGTACGCAAGATAGTAATGGACTTTTTAAAGTTCCAATTATTAAAAGTTGTTCACACAGCTGCTGTGGTAAAGGTCACTCTACAAAATGAATGACACAACGGTGTTGCTGCATCACAGCAGTGGTTTCACATTTTTTTTTTGCTTGTGCTGAAATATTGCTTTGATTTTTTAAATTCAGTGTCATTCATGCAGCAGCCTTCCCATCAACATCAGGTGAATCTGACTCATTAGTATACAGCTGTAGTCTCATGTAACCAGTTGTTCTGTATGAAATGTGTGGGACATTACACACGTGTATACAACAATGTCCATTTTCATGGGATTGGTTGGTGAGACACCTATTCACATGACTGGCGAATGCAAGACCTGTATGTCTAAATATGGAATATGAAATGAGAGAAAATACATTGGAAATATACCCGTAATAGGAAATGGGTCTGAATGCTTGCCAAAAAATGATATTTAGTAAACTGGAAACTGGTAGCCACAGACATGCTAGATTTCAGGCTCTGTTGCTGTCGGAGTGCTAATGACACTCTGTGCGATGAACCTGTCCATGGGAATGTGGAAAAGGAGGGTGCCCATCCAGGAAAATCCCAGTATTGTGACTGCAGCATGATTTCACCTTACACCAGTAATGGTGAATGCTTGCCTAAATGTCTAAGTGCTTGTGGAAAAATAATATTAACTGAAAACTGGCAGCCACAGACATATAGATTTCAGGCTTTGTTGCTATCCAAGTGCTAATGACATTCTGTGCGATGAACTTGCCCTTGGAAATGTGGAAAAGGGGAGAGAATCTCAATAATGTGATTGCGGCATGATTTAACCATGTGCAGCTACTGTGCACAGTAGCTCCATGATTTAACCTTGCAACAGGCAGGCATCAAAGCCAAGCGTGGTCACAGCTCGTGAAGCCGAGCCTCAGTAGTCGTCAGAGTTCACCGCGAGGACAGTGGCTGATAGGTCAATCTGCGTCTTCTGAACTCTGAGAAGCTCAAGAATGAATCCACAGCCCGGCCCGCCAGCTTCACTCCGTGTTTGTTTTTGTATGCATGCAGTGATTAGAAAAGAAATCAAGCAATGAACGCTTCAAGGTCTCACCTGCTCTTTGTCTGTACCTCAGTTTCAAGTGAAATGTGAAGTTGCATATCAGATAGCAATTCTGAATGGGCTGGGGGGGGGGGGGGGAGGTGGGGAACAAAAAACAAAACAAAACAAAACAAAAAACCCAACATTTTGATAGAATTGTGAGTGTGAAAGAATAATTTATGAAGTGATTTTTGTAAGCCAGGCAGCATTGAAAGTTTTTTGTTCCTCCTACTTATAAATATACTCAAGGCATTCATGGTTCATTTCAGTTTAACCCGTTGAGGACAGACTGATTTTGCTAGAACACGCATTTCCCATAGGCACCTGCATGAGTATACTTGGGACTCATCCTCAATGGGTTAATATTTACTGTGCAAAAGAAGGATAATACTGTATACTAGCATCATACAGTGTATGTTTGTGAGTGATATTTGTAAGCCAACAAGCACTGAAAATCATATTTTTCCTCCTACCTAGTTGATAAACCAAAGTATTGATTATTCATATTCAATGTTTACTCTGTTTTATTAAAGCAAATAAAGATGATAATCATGCAGCGTGTGTCTGTGAGTAATGATTTTGGTATAGTGCCAGAATTTTCTGTTAAAAAACAAACAAACAAACAAACAAGTCTCTTGCCATTACAGTGCATCACCGTGGATTCCCAGCACATTGTGTCACAGAATACTGCAAAGGGGGGGGGGGGGGGGGGGGGTGGCTAATTTTGGGCAAATGTACAAATTGTAGAAGCCAGTGTCATAGCTGCCAACTTTAAAACATTGGCATGCTTTGGAAAATACACTGGTCATCCTGCATGGTGTAATCGATTTTCACTCTTCTTCATATTATATTATGATTCAAAATATAATGAGAATGGAGTGAGACATTATAGACGGCATGATGATGTAGTGATGTCACTGTGGGACAAGTTCATCTAATGTGACACCTTTGGAGCCAACTCAAAGTAGCTGTCTTTGCCATGTGACCTTGATATACTGTATACGCCATATATTTCGCGAGTCTAAATTTTCGAGAATCGGGAATTCCCGACGATTTAGCGAGTGGTTGAATTCGCGATCATGGAGTCCTGTACTGCACGGAGAAATGTACACGCGTACGTATCATTCACATTGGGATCAGAGTCATTATTTTCGCGTGTCTTTAATTTCGCGAATAGCACCTGACTCGCGAAATTCGCAAAAATAAAAACCTCGCGAAATATTTGGCGTATACAGTATCATGAATGCATAAAGGTGATTGGGGAACTTCCAATTTATGCTCAGCATTTTTTTTTTTTTTGGGGGGGGGGAATGGGAAAAGCTTCGGAATTTGAATATTTTCCACTTTCAGATTTTTCTCAGAATAATTTCCATTAAGCATATTTGCATACATTTGCAATTTAGCTGGATTTATTTCTTTAGACTCAAAAATGTTTCAACTACAAAATCAGAATACTGATGAGATTTTGAAACATATTGTACTTATAAAGTTCACTCAGTATTAAAATGTGAAATGAAATCAAAACTTGGCTAGAAAGTACTAGTAAGTTATAATTATTATATATATATATATATATATATATATATATATATATATATATATATATACATATATATATATGCTTACTTCTTTAGAGGCATTTCATTTCATGACTAATATCAAAACATTTAATTGTGACCATCGGAACCATGCATTTACAATGTCACGTTCATGTGATCACTTAACGATGTCCGCTTAAATGCAAAATTGATTCTGCACATTCACGTTGCCGCATCTGGCAAAGTAATAAAATCATGTGTACTTGAACTGTCGACCGAGTTCAACTTCTTGAGCGACCATCCCAACAATTTCAGTGTGCACTGGCTTGTTTGTGGAGAAAAGTCCTTGCTTGTTGCGAATAGAAGTGTGTGTGTGTGTGTGTGTTATATATGGGGTGTGTGTAATTGTGTGCCAAAATCATAGTCCGCTATGAAGGGAGTGTATTTGTTAGTCATTCGTGTACCCCCCTTCGTCTATGTGCGCCCGCTCATGTGTGTTTTCTATGTGTAATGTGTGTGTGTGTCTTGTCTTTGTGTGTATTGCAGGCATATAACCCTTTTCTCCTGCTCTGTGCTTAATACCCACGCACTAAAAGGGTTCAGTTCCCCACAACTTCCCCCATTGACTTGGCACTGTCAGCCAGCTTCGCACAGTGTGGGATTGGACGTACAGTATACATATGCCTGATATGTGTGAGGGATTGTGCTGTTTTCCTGTGGTCTGCTAGCAGGCAGTTCCCACGTTACACGTTCGGGGGAAAAACATATTGCGCCTCTAGATCTTCTCGGTTTTGCCCTGTTGCTTCGTGGCCTGTACTGCAGACAGCACTGTGTGTGTGGCTCACTCACTGAGTAATATCAGGGAGGTACAAGCGTGGACTGACATAGGCAGTGACACAATTTCATCAAACCCTCTCCTGACAGCCTATGTTTGTGTGTGCCCACAAGGATTGCGTATGTTTGCCGTGTAATCCTATGAACTAGTGGATGAGTTTCATGGTAAGATTCTTGTATTATTATGAAAATTGCCTCGTACAAATTTTAGAGTGAATGATCCGGTACTCTGATGGATACAATGTAGAAAATATTGTTTACTGTTAAATGGTCGCGAAGACAGACGATAACAGATATTTCTCCTCAAGATCTGTGATTTAACCTTATCTTAAATACTCGTACTTTACAAGGGGACTGTATTTAGTGATGCTATGTGGGAATTGGTATAACGTTAAATGCCTTTGATATTGCACGGCAGCATTGTGTTAATCGCGATAGTGCTCAGTATTTATACAGGCTGTTGAAAAGTCTGAATACTGGTACTGGTTTCAGATTATAGAACTTAAATATCATATTTTCATATATCTCTTGAGAAAGTTTTACATATTTGTAGTTCTTCATCAAGAGTGTATGTCTGGTCAAAAATACGGCCATGAAGATTTATGCACATTACAAATACAATTTATATTGAAGCTGCAGTTAGTAAACTATTTGCATGTAGAATTCAGGTATTCTGTCAAATTATGATTTTTCTCCCTTTGGTGTGTTGATTTTATTGTAAAGAAATTCTTCTCTGAAAATGTTTGTCTTAATTGATATTGAAGACTATTTGTTTGTCATAACTGTGGAATACTGTTGTACGAATTTGACTATGTGTACTATGGATGAATTTAGAAGTTTAGGGTCATGTGTTGACAAAGCCATCTAGTTTTTGTTTACAATTTTGGTTGTTTACCCAGCTTTTCATTGATGAACATAGAAATGATTTGCCAAAAACAGACTTATTTCCACCCCCCCCCCCCCCGACAAATACACTTTGCACCTTCTCACTATCTTGTGTGGTGTATCTATGCCATTTGTTTCATGGGGGTTTTATTTTTTCTAAATTTTACAAGTAGTTACTAGATGAAATAGTAAAACACACTAAAACATTACTTTTGATCCCGACATGAAAGCGACAGGCACATGATACATTTCTTTGTCCATTGCTGAACTTCACTATTGCAAATTTAACCACTTGTGAAATTGTGGTGAAGTCCCAATTTGCGAAAACTTTGACCAGTTGTCTAATTTTGTGTAATGACATTTAATGGTGTCCTGTACAAATAAATCTTGCCTTTCTATGGTAATCAGACTGAATACGTCATCACTATTTAAGTGAACTTGTGGACTATTGCAGTTTCATGGTAGGCCTATTGCTGCTCACAACATCGTCACCCATCTGTGTAATGTTTACACTGAAAGGCTCCCGTGAATTATGGCAGCTTCAGTATCGTTCAATGGGACGCGAGGCTGGCATTTATATGGTGTTTTGTAAAATCTATGAAGAATAGGGATGGGATGTATGCATGTACAGTGTAGTTGTAGACAGCACTGTCCATATGGCTATTTATTTCTTGCTAGCACTTCGTGTGATGGTCTCCCATACATATTGGTAATCCCTTGTACACACACTGTAGTGTGCAATAATTTTGTTCTATTGATCACCTTTAAATAATGCAGTGTACAATAGTTATAACGTGTCATTTACAAACATGCTGTATACGACGTACAAGAATTAACGCGATGTATTCAAACAAAATACGTCCTTTCTGTGTTGAGTGGATTATCTTTGCAGAGTCCTATTGTTTTCCTATTATGCTCAGGGAGAAATGAAGGGATTTTGTCCAAATTTTTAACTCCATCAGTCTGTGTAAATGCTTGTTCCCACTGTCATGTGCTATGCACGCCACGATTGTTAGTTGATGGTGGAATTTTCATTTATGTCTAGATCACAGACTGCACCGTGCTGTTAAAATCGTAGTTGGAATCGTGGAGTAATCGTGGCGTTTCTAATCAGATCTTGAGGTCAGTCGTGGCAATCTCGTTGATCGGAGACAAAATTTTTCTACGATCAATGCGATTGCCATGACTGACCTCGAGATCAGATAAAATCTTTAATATGATCATCACAATTTCTCCACCATTTAGACCATAATTTCAGTCATGGCACAAATTGTGATTCATTATTTATAAACAAAACCTTCACGATCAGCTCTACTAATAGCCCAATCTCGGCGGATCATCGGATCACACGACAGTTTGAACAAGCCGTATTAAATGATTAACGTGAAAGCGGCCTTGAGAGAGATTAAAAAAAAGAAGGAACGTAATTTCAATCTGCAAATCACAACTTGGGAGCGAAAATCAGAGGACAATATTAAGATGCGTATCATAAAAGTCCTAAACTTATTGTTTAGATGTCTCATCATCTGGTCTGCATTCCTTGAAGTGGACGTGAGCTTCATATTGAAAAGGCTACATTTTATGTACGGTCTGAAAACTACTTTCACCTTCATACAGCTGTACAATGTACATTTTTCCAGAGAGTGAAAGCGCTCTGCAAATATGTGTATTGTGTGATTGACTGTGTAGTGGAATCTGTCTGATGCCTCTTCTTTTTCTTTATTTTTTGTTTAGCCTTCACAGTGACATTCATGTTGTCATGTAATATCCAAGCAGCATTAGGGTCTAGTTTTCATGAATACACAGCAAAGTTGGTTGGTACAATTGTACTTCATAGATAATCTACAAAAGTAAGCAGTCATTGACATTTCGATGTTATACAACTTTATATAATGTGTACACAGTGCCATACAGCTAGTTAATCAGGGGCATATAATCAGGGACTTGGAAAATCTGGACTATAATAGTATAATCTAAACTCCATGTTTGCGGACATACTTTTCAATGAAGATTTACAGCTATGTATACGCATGATTATATTAAGAAGTTGATGACCACAAACTTAAAAATGATAGCGGTAGCTTCTAAAGGCAAAATGTGCACCTACATACATTGTGGTGTCATGTACACATTGCATACAAGGCCTACTCATACATTGTGGGATTAATATATTTCCTGTGTTGCTATGTTGTATTTGGGCAAATATTAATAGACAGTTTGCAAAATTTGCAGACATACACGTACAAATCCTCTGCTAAATACAAATTTGTATGTGGCATATTCACTATGGCCTTAGTTTGATGTCTTGTTTGTTTGATACCAATCATGTATTTATGATTATGATGATCCAATTTATAGTACATAGTAATACATTTTTTGCTCAGATACATGTATAATGATTTTTAATTATGATAATGATACTTATACAATGTACAGTGCTAATGATAGCAGCAATATATCAGTAATGATAAGTACATTGTACATTGTGCATACAATATATAAATAACAGTGTTATTGTGAAATATAGTAGGCGTATACATGTATAGTAAGTACAAGTGTAGTATTACAATTTACAGATGTAATTATGATATTTAATGATATCTAGTAAATGATATCATGTTTAACAACAATATTTGGCGCCACTGGGGGAATAACAATGTGCATGAGAAACGAAAACTTACTGGGTCACACTACACTTGCCTGTTGCGGACTCAGCTCTTTCCCACTTTGTCAAGGTTACATACATTGTACGTGTAGTTTGCATAGGATGTGAATCATGTGGCACGGTGCCCTTGAAAGATTGAGCATGAAGGCTGCATCTGAGCTGCATTCTGTGGACTGCCACGATGTATGTATTGTAGCATACTGTATACAGCCCTGTGTCTGTGATGAATGCGTGCATTTCTTTTCTATTCAGGAGCTTTCAGGATATAAACGTCAACCGGGTGGCTCTGGCTATTTAAAGCTCATATTTTCTACTCTTGGCTAGAATTACAAATAACAGGGAAGAAAATAAAAAAGGGTAGGGCCTACTGTATGTGAATTTTGTCTGCATTTTCATATCTAAGCTTGGCAGATTTGGGTGTGGGTATCAGACTACATGTATTATCTACAAATGTATAGGAAAACTAGTCTGTTCTAAAAAAAATATAACAAAGCCTCATATTATCAGCACAGTAATGGTGGGATTGTACTGGGCACCGTTTCATGGAAGTTGTCAGCTGTGACATGTTGTCGTTCTCTGACAATTACTATTGGACAGTCAGTGACCAGAGCTTCTCAGCCAATCAAAACCAAGATTTTACTGAAATTTTCAGAGAATGACAACTTGTCAGGGCTGACAACTTTCATGAAAATGTTGTAATATTTCCTAGCTAGTGTGAGTTTACCTTTTCACAATTTAGTTTCCCCCTCCCATTGTAACAAAGGCCTCGGGACTGGTGCTTTTCTTTCATTATTGAAATTTTGTTACAAATAGCTGAACTTTTAAGTATGAAAATAATTTTTTTTTTATGATGATTTTTGAGACCTGAATTTTTACTTCGTTGTAACGAGAATTTTGTTATATTACCAAAGTCGTTATCACAGGAGTGCACTGTATTTTGTAGTGGTAGCCTAATTCCTCACGAGTGATGTGTCAGGTTTTCTGCTAACATTTTTGTTTGTGAAATGCCATTGTTGTATTTTAATAACCAAGTTGACAGTAGCAATAATGAGAGTTCCTATACCCAGATGGCTTTGCTCAGGTGTATAGGATGTATCGACGCCTAAAAAACATGGAGATCACTGCACTGTGATACTGTCAAAGCTGTTATTTTCGTGAGGGTTTAATTTTAATGAATTTCATGATTCACCGTTGGTCTGTGAATTTAACAACACACGAAAATATTGTGAACGATTTAATAGGTAGGCCTATTAGTGCACTAATGATAGTCACGGTGTCATATCGTGAAAACAGCATCTTATGAAAATGTCTGTGACCTCCTCCTTTGTGAAAATTTCTGCACACGAAATAACAGCTTTTAGAGTATGGGAAAAGTACAGTCAAAGTACACATAGATATGCTGGCAACTTGTGTGTTTTAATAGGCTTTAGAGAATGCAAGGCTTGGTATACAAACTAGTTTCTGTTCGATCAGTTGCAGTGGTAATTTTCAAATTGCAGCCTGATAAAAACATCAATGGTTTCCTGCGCCCTTGAAAATGTTTTGTGTTTTGTGTGAGAATGTAAAGGCTGCTGTGTTAAATTGGCATGCGCTCTTTGAATATTTAACATTTTAGATTTTTTTCCCCCAAATTAAAAAAAAAAATGATTCATATCATACAAATGGAAGCTATGGCTGGGCTGTTAATTCATTGTGTACAGTGTAGTGTGAAATGTGTCATCTGTGACCCCCCCTCCATTGTTCCAGATCTAGTGATGATTGTTGTAATAAAGCATGATTCTATATCATTAGTCTTTTTGACACACACACACACACAAATAAAAACCAAAACAAAACCAAAACAAATTGCCATTGCAACTAATATTTTACTTTTTAATCATGAAAGTGAAAGTACATTGTAGATATGACAAGTTCACATAGTGGGCTATGTCTTTTCTTTTTTTTTAATCACCTGTAGAGTACCCTGTGACAGACGATGTTCTATCCTCTGATGTGTATAAACTATACTAGTGGTAACAATGGTAATGATACGGATTATGAATGCTAATGAAAATAGTAGTTATTGATAGTATACAGTGGAATGACTTACTGATAGTGATATAAAAATGCGATGATAATAATAGTGCATTCTTCTTGGATTTTCTGCCATATGAAAAGAAAAGTTCATTGCTCTTTTGGAAGCCTTGTGTAATGGTATCGGCACAACATACTTGTAGAAAAATCTTTATTTGATCAATATTTCATGTGCTGCCATCAATTCCGCTCTTCACACAAGAATGGATTTGTGTGTGTGTGTGTGTACATGTGTGTGTGTATGTGTGTGTGTGTGCTTGTAAAATGAATGCGCTCGTTAGTTTGAATTCAACACTTTTTTTTTCATTTGATAGAGCTCAGCCATATGGTATGAAAGAGGGGGGTCGTTGTGCTATGTACCTTTTTACTGACAATATTGTGGGCATTTGGGTAGTGTGTGTTATCAATAGAATTTTTCTCTGACACAATGACAACTAGAACTGTACATGTTTGATTATTAAATTGGGGCACAAAGTGTTTTTTTGTTGTTCTGGTTTAACTTTCTGGTTTTCCTTTTCACGGGGGGGGGGGGGGGGGGGGGGGGGCAGGGCTGTCTACGTGTACATTTTTGCTTGCTCGAATGTGTGTTATAAAATGCGTGAAGATCATCCTGAACCAGAATTGGGCTTTTTATTTTTTTTCTAATCCTTTTTTTAAAGGAATTTCTTCATAGCTTGGCTTCAGAGTACAATGTACATGTATACATTACCCTGCCCCCATCACATATTATATTTCGAATCCCACCCCAAAAAGACATATTTATAATTTGAACATGTTCGACCTAATTTCTAAATTCCTTTCATATGATTTTGCATGCAAGCATCAATACCTCTTCCCCCCATATTGACTTACAGTAGCTGGTGCCTGTGCACAATGTATACCCCAGTTTTTGATAGTGGAGTAGAACACCTGTTGAAGAAAATTGATTTAATAGTTACAGGTAGGCGCTTTAGAAAACTCCAACCATCCAACCGATTCAAAGACGCAAAAAAAGAAAAAAAGAAAAAAAAGGAGCAAAATATACAGGTATCTTGAATGTCCATGTACAGTAGGGAATTCAAAGAGGACTGGAGCGGACCACGTTGCAGTACGCGTGGTAAACTGTTTTGTACGTTTAATTGCCTGCTGGCAGGGCATCGGTTTACATAGTGATCGGTGTAATTTATTTCATTGGCACGCAAAGCCAGCCTGGTTGCAGAATTAGGCTCTAATTGAGACGTTGCAGGTCATGGGATGAACGAGAATACTTGCCCGGGTAAAATTTGTTGGAGGGCGCAGCATCATTATTAGAACTTAGAAGCTATATGTAGTGGCACTCATTGCGCATTCTTGCAGACCGGCCCAAATTTGTCCATCATTGACATGACTGAGGTACAAGTGCTATGCTGTAGTGTGTGGCTGCATTCACTGGAGATCACATGGAAATACTGTATGTTCCAGTGGTGAATTAGCACTAAAAATTTATGGAATTTCCTGAATTCCTTTTGAGGAATGTCCAGAGCAATACATTCCAGTCATCTTAACATGAAATATCATTTATTTAATTCAGAAATACTGTAAATTGAAAGGAAATTATGACTGTAAATGGAATGTTGTGACGCTATGTCTTCTTCATGGACTTTTGCTTTAAGCAACCAAATGCATTCTATTGGTGCCACCTGCAGTTTTGTTATATTTTTATTGTAATGATCCATTTCTGTACCCTTTGAAGGGATAAAAGTTCCTGGTAACTACAATGTATGTATGTATGTGTACTTGTGAGCTATCATAGTGCTTTGCTATATGATGCTTATTTCACCAAATTTAAAAACTCGGTAATCCACCTACTGTAACTGTACATTACCAAGGAGACTTGATGAAACTGACCTATCTATGCTGTATCACAGACAGCAATGCCATTGATATTCCTTATAAATGTATTTTTAAAAAAAAAGTTTGATTACCAAAATTCGGCTGTGGACCTGTTTGTATTATGAGCACACCAAAACTCAGTTTGCAGCTGATGCTGCCAATATTTTGCAGACATGGTGGATCATGAGTGTCTGAGCCATATATGGTGTGGTGCGAGGACGCACGTCATTGACAATGTTGTCATGTTCCTATAGTCGAGCCATAACATTGTTTATAAATGGAACTTGGAATGCACATTTTATTTGTTTGCACAGAGAGAGCCCATTCACGGCAAAACATATAGGTCATTAAATGCGGAACAGTTTGGCCATGTAGCCCTCGTGCAATTGCTCATAGGATGCATGAAGCACAGTTAGCTCAAGGCAAAAGAGAACGAACCTGTGTAGTGTATGTGTTGTGTGTGTGTGTGTGTGTGTGATTCAAACATGGGAGTTCGGATAAATTGACTGCCATAGATGATGTGTACGTGTGAGCCTCACATGCAGCCTTTTCCAAACCATGTTCGCTGGAGGACTTCGCTCCTTTCGGTAGTCACCCCCCGCGACAGGATGCGCCTTATTTGAGTTTCCCCACGAAATCTGCTCGCTCAGACAGAAATAGATGCAAATTTGAGCCAAAAGTTTTATTTTTGGAACCTTTCTTTTTCATGTACCCCTAGACCCAGTGCTGACAAAGATCTTGCACAAGTGTGATCGTATAATACACATTCCACACCATTTTTTTCCAAATTTATTCTCTTATCTGCCTGCACATTGTGTGGAAGGTAAATTTAGTATACAGAGAGGCACCACTACTCTTGGTTAAGGGGTATTATTATACATGACATGTCTCTCTTTATCATGCATTATTTAGGTCTTTAAAGACACAAGTCAGAACAGAACTAGCCACTTCAGCGAGGCGAAATGCCACAAGCTGTAGCCTACATGTTACATATCAACCCTTCAAGTCCAATGAACCACATACCATGTCTGCAGCTTGATGCTCTATCTTTTTATTATCAAATTGCCCCAATTATTAGTGTCAATAGAAAAAAAAAGTAAAACATTTTCCAATTTGAGTTCTGTTCATCATGCATAAATTGTTTTTATATTATAATTTTGAAAAGTATTCTATTGTTTCACATAACTGATTTATATTTTAATAAGCAACATATTTTTAAAAGTTGAATGTTGATAAAGTCTTGAATTTGCTTTTTTTTAAAGGGGGGGGGGGATTTCTTTCCAATTTTGTGCAGATTTAGTTACTTTAGCCAGTTCTATGTAATATTTCTTTGATATACCGTACTCTAGGGTATGCAGTAAAATTCAAAGTTGCCATTTCAGTAAGGACAAGATGATAATTAAAGCAGCAAAATTATCACACAACTTTAGGGGTAGTATTCCATGCAGTAAAGTTAATGTGTAAGTATAAAATTTTTATCAAAATACAGACTAGGGACTATGACTTTATTTTGGAAATTATGTCATGTTACGTCAAACCCATGACGTGATTAGCTTTCATAACTTACCTTTTCAGTGTCATCCTTGAGATTTCATGTCACAGCCATTTCAGGCTGCAGTCTTATTCATTGTCTTATTTTTGTCAACTCGCTGGAATTTGCTTGCCCCCCAAATAGCACTTGGTTGCTATGGAGCAAGTTTTTTTTATTTATTTATTTATTTTTTTTTTTTGCGGAGTTTGTATCGTCTGTGCCCTTTGCGTGATGTACACTGTACTACCCCCAAACTGCAACATGTGATGCTCTTATATCACCAGAACTGAACAAACAATTGACTTTGAAAACTTTGTCGGTATATAGATCCACCGCAAATGTGTTCCCATGGCAGCCACAAAGTGTACCTGTGTGAGCACAAGGTTTCTCCACAGGGTGTACTTTTTTTAATAGCTGCTTGAGCGGAGGTATAACAAACACGGCGCTGTGACCCGAAAGTGCAGCCATTCTCCAGTGTACTATGCAACCAGCTCCTAAAGGCAAATGCCTATAAATGTGTGGCATATATCTAGCATGTCACTTTAATATCAAAGAGTGATATGAGATGAGGGAGCTTTGCAGAGACTCTATTATGAAGTGTTGAGAACCGACAAGGGGAATAAAAAGGTTACGCTCTTGTGTTTCCTTAGATTTTACTTCCAAGTGGAAGTGCATTGCAAGAGAGTATCATCATGTTAGCAAAAAAAGAAATACGAACTCAAACAATGCAACTCAAGGAAAGAAATATCTGAAAAGATGATAGACACATTTGTAAACTTTAATGAGTTCTAAACCTGATCACAAAAAGTCATGTGTTGTAGTACACTTGTAGTGACATGGTACTGAAAATGGGAGATCTGTGGTGTTAAATGTGTACATAACTTTACCAGGAAATTTCATGAGAGATGTTCATCGCATTCCCAACGCTGTTATTGCTGTTGAATTCTCCTTTGTTTCGAGGCTGGAAAATGTTTCTGAAAATGGAGAAACACGTTTGTTTTCCCACTTTGGCAAGTGATTGACAGACACATTGCATACCACTAAAGGACGATGTGATTGTGAAATTTGCATTTGTACATCATCATGGGATTATATAATCAGACGTTGTTGCTTTTCTGAATTTGTTATTACTGCAGGTTCTTGTTTGGTGTACCAGCACTGAGCCGAGTAAGGAGAGGAGGTGATGTCTTGAGATGCTGACGTAGCCAGCTACTGACTGTGAGAGTCGAGAGAGAATCACGATGACTTTGGTTGCACTACCCGCTGGAGGTCAGCAGCCGTCCACGTCGGGACCCCAGTGCCGTAACGGAGGAAACAGAATGGCGGGCGTCACCTCATCATCCAAGCCGGAGATGTACAGCAGGGGCGTGCAGACAGGCTTCCCGCACGCCCCTCAAAATGACGAACTTCCCATCTGCATCTGTGGGCAGGCTGCGGAAGGAACCTGCTGGTGCGAGAGCCTAGGTATCCTGAAGGAGCTGGAGGCATGCAAGCTGGCACTTCAGAAGGGCTGCCGTCCATCACGGGTGGCCATTCTGCTCAGCATCCATGAGGAATTCTGCAGAACGGCCCGTGGAGATACCATCATCAACACCCGCAGGAGGGGAAGTGCTCATGGCGATATCCGTATGCGGCGCTCGAAGGTAGCCCCTCCGCCGACGCTTCCACGGCCCAGGGCTCAGAGTTTGATTGTGCGGAATTCAAGGGCTCTGAACAAGGCCAATGAACTACGACAACAACAGAACACCTCTGGTAACATTGCACAAAAAGGCCAAGGAGATTGTGTCAGGCCCAAAGTACTTGAGCAGCCTCCTGTCAAGCAAACACTAGATAGATCAAGTAAGTTAGATATTCGCACAAGAGCCATTTTGAAGCAGGAAGTCGGAAAGGGGGATAAGTGCCTTGATGAATCATCACCAAAGTGTGTCACAACTCAGCCTGAAAAGACCAATCCCAAGCCAAATCCTGAGAGCGGCATTGACAACAGCAGTTACGTCTCAAAGGCTCGTCTGGTCTTTCTCGGTGTCCAGAATAAGAGCAGAGGAAACAATGTTCGGCCAACTAAGAGTGGTTCAAAGGACATTGAGCTGTGCAAAGAAACAGTGGCCAATAATGTTATTACACACCAAAGAGTCACCAGCCGGTCTGACCCCATCAAGAACCAGACTTCCCAAAGCAAAACCTCTGACAATGTCAACAGAGTCCAGGGACACCATGTGCAAACCAACATAAATGCCAAGAGAGCTGAATCCCTTGAAGGAAGACAGGAGAGTGCCAGGCTTTCATGTGATGAAGCAGCTGTTGCTGCATGTGCACCATCACTAGTGGAAGGTGCTTGCTCTCCAGGATGGAAGTCAGATAGCCAAGACAGAAGTGTGAAGGATAGCGAGTGTGTCGGGTCATCAGTGGAGAGAAGTCCTGTCGACACATGCCTTAATACTCCTGGACAGTATGAGTCGGAACGTAATGTGGCTAGGGAACAGAAAAAAGAAGAAACATCTCTACTGGTGAATTCCCGTGTACCCTCTCCATTGCCTCTCAACAGTGTGACTGATGGAGGAATGCGTGAAGAAAGTGTTCGGGCGGAAAGTGCAGATGCAGAAGTGTTTCTTGAAAAAGTGGAAGAACGCGCACAGAGCAATCGCTTATCTTGTCGGGACAGTGGAATAGGAGATGATGTGTCCTTGAGTGATGTAAGACTCTGTGCCAGTCAAGACATTATCGTTGAGGATAAGACTGAAGATTCTCATCAGATCTCTCACTCAGAATCAGAGGATTTGACGAATCAAAGGGTTTCTTGTGTTGAGAACTCACAGGAGAGGAATGATGATGTAGGGACAGAATGCAATATTTCTCCAGAGCAAGGAAACAACTCACCTGCCAAATTGAAGGAGGCTCCTGAAGCTGTCAAGGACAGGCCTGTGTCAGATGCAACCCTCCAGACAGATGAGGAGCCCTTGCTTGGGGCCTGTGCAATGTTTGGACTCACTGACGACTCAGCCACTTTGGCTATCAAAGAGCCAGAGGTCACTCTTGATGCCCTAGCATTGAGGCTCTCTGAGGAAAGCCCCTGCAAGCGGACTGATGCTGAGTCTCCAGATGGTGAAGCAAAGCAGGAGACTGATCCAGCACAGCGCTCTTTCATGTCCTCTGCCTTTTTCATCAGGAAACCAGACACTCGCTTCAAATCTGAACATTGCCTTTACGTTCTCGATGGTGAAGTGCGGGCAGAAAAACCTTGTAAGCAGGTGTACCTTTCTGGTGCCAACATTCGTCTCGCCACGGATCAGAAATTTGTGTCCTCTTTGGATGTTAACCCACCGTTGGATCAGAGCAAGGAGATACAGAACTTGGATGAGGTCGATGCGCCAGTAGAAGAAACTTGCCCGAAAAAGGGGAACAGGCGATCGAGAGAGCTGAAGCCACGCCGCCCCTTGAATCCACTTAAGGTTGGCACCCTGAGGTATCTCATAAGCCAGAGCCCGTTGGTCTTGTGTGAGCCATCAGACAGTGATTACGAGGAGTCAGACAGTGAATCGGACGAACCGTGCGTGGCCAGCAATGAGGACATATTTGCTGTCATGCCTGTTGACATAGTGGCTAAGATCTTTAAATATCTTGACACTCGTGATCTTGCACACCTGAAGTGCACCTGCAAGGATTTTGAGTGGCTGATCAACACCTTCAACATCAAAGGCCAGGACTCCAAGTGGGTGGAGATGGACTCGTATCGCAACGACCCGTGCATGCAGTGCGGGAAGATCCGCGACCCGTGGGGAGACGTCTCCCTTTGCTGCTGGCACCCCAAGATCTACTACCGCAATGGTCACATCGGACGCCGCTACTGGACGTGCTGCCTCAACACGGACGAGGATGCCATGGGATGCATGATTGGTCTCCATGACAACAACTGGACGACATCCAATGTCACCATGAAGAGCATCCCAAAGCCCTGGCGCAGCCGCATGTGGCACCTCTGCTCCCGCAAGGACGTCTGCTGGCCAGATCTCTGAGGTATTGCTGGCAGAATGTAGGAGTCCGCATGCCCCCATAAAAGATTGCATCTCACAAAGCAACTTGGCGGTGTCAGCCCTTTAAAAAAAGAAGAAAAAAAAAAACAATACATGAAGTGCCAACTCTCAGGAAGACGATGTAGCCATTGCAATTTTGCCATTCATGTCAGATAAGTATCATGTAAGTGACCTGAAATTCTGAATGTTTGCTTTGTGCAGAGGAGGAGATCTCTGTCTTCTAGCATCTGGAGATGTGTTTCTCTGTTAAAGCGGTGTACCATGATCTATGTTGATGAAACTTACCAGTTGGAGTTACTGTATTTTTTTGTTTGTTTGTTGCAGATTTGATGATTATTTCTTCTTCACGTTCCTCCAATGTTTGCATCATTTGATGCATTCACTTGTCCAAAATGATTTACCATGTTGCCTTTACTTACTAACTGTTCACTCTGAATGTTGGTCTGTTGATTTATCTGTTGCCATGACACACTGTATACATGCCACTCAGTAGTTCATTGAACAACTGTCATCGGGAGTAGTGTGCTACTGTTAGCAAAAAGTGTTTTAGTTTTGGTTGTCCTTAGTCATGTTCGAACCTTCTAAATACCAAATTGGGAACATCTGTAGCAGGTAAAGAGGATTGTGTAATATTGCTTTGTTTTGTTCTTGTTGTCATGTGAAGGTTGTTTTACATGAATTTTTTGGTCTTTTTTGTATACAGAATGTTGTAAAGGGATAAAGTCATTGAGAACATGGTATGGTATCTGCAAGTTAAAGGACAAGTTCACCTTCATAAACATAAGGATTGAGAAAATGCAACAATATTAGTAGAACACATCAGTGAAAGTTTGAGGAAAATTGGTCAATCGATGCAAAAGTTATGAATTTTTTTAATTTTTGTGTTGGAACCGCTGGATGAGGAGACTACTACAGCTTGTGAGTCATATGCGTACAACAGTATAAAGAAAATGTAAAAGAAAATTCAACATATTTTCACTTTTTTCGCATAATAATAGAGCACTTGACTTGCCTCTTTCTAAAGGCAGGGGGAATAATATTATCCATAACATTTGTTGGTAACGAGTCAGGGGAATGTGTACTTTTTTCAAAAGATGGAATTTTGTGAAATTCTCTTTATATTTTCCTTATATTGTTGTACGCATGTGACATCTAAGTTATTCATACACTGCAGTAGTCTTCTCATCCAGCGGGTACTACACAAAAACTTCAAAAATTCATAACTTTTGAACGGATTGTCTGATTTTCCTCAAACTTTCAATGATGTGTTCTACTAATATTGCTACATTCTCTCAATCCTTATGTTTATGAAGGTGAACTTGTCCTTTAATCACTGTAATTTTGATTTTTTATTTTTCAGAGCTTTGTTTACTGCCACTAAGGAGGGCAAATCTTATTTTGACTATTCAAAGATGATTTTACAGGAGAATTTATTCTGCAGTGCCAGGTTGTGATAATTTTTTGGAAGGTGATTTTAAAACAGAATAGATAGAGATATAGCTATGTAAGAAGTAAGCAGTCAGATTGTCGGTCATCAAGTCACTGCCCCGTTGCGCCAACCTGAAGGCTTTTCTGATTCATTCTGATGAAGGGATAACTTGACTGTTAATAGGCAACAAAAGATTAAAGAGTGTGAAATTCAACAAAGTGGATCATTGCTTTAGCAAGCTAGTAGGATTTTTCCGAACCTTTTTTTTCCTAAGTAAAGGGACATACATTTACCAGCATTTATATCTCATTGTCTTTGTTAAGAGATGTCATAAGTTTGTGCAGTGGATTACAAAAGAAAAAAAGAGAGGGTATAACAGGGATTTTTTTTTTCCTTTTGATATTTCATACCTATTATACCCTTCTTCCTTCCTTTAGCTTTTCCAAAGACATTTACCATTATGTAAATGTATCGCCACAAGTTTTTGAAGTAGCACACAATAGTTACAAAATAATTGACTCCTTTAAGGGTTGGATTCCAAATGGGATCTAGAATGCATGATACTTGTCACCATGGGAAAAAAAAATGGGGGGAAGGGAGAGGTTAATTGCCACTACACATACATGCTACATGCATGTATGTACTGTAGTCTACCTGGTCCTGAACATTCCTATGGTTTAACCTCCTTTATGCAACTGCCCACTTGCTGACCAAAACTTTGGGACCAATCCTTGATTGTGATCATTTCATGCTGCGACTCCCTCAATATATATGGCACATACTGTGCATGTATCAATATTCTGTGCATGGTTGCACTGCTAATTTGAAATGCTGTGACTTCTCTCTCAACTTGCCCAACCCCTCTTCCCATTTCACATCCGAAACTTGCGCCTTTGAAAGCCTCTGCAACTTTGAACCGAATCGGCCATCCCAACTTTGTACTTAACACCGTTGGTACACAATGTACTTACCACCCAGAGATTTATGTTTCAGTGTGATACAGGGAAAGCATTCTGAATTTGGCATGTCACATAGTATTATGTGTATATACATGTATGTCTGGTTTGCAAAATATTTCAAAAGAAATTGGGGAGCTGCAAGTACTCCCACACACCTGTTGGTGGAAGCTCCAAAGTTTACGGAGAAACATTTGAAGCATACAAAACTGTGGTTAAGTTTCCACCCATACACTTGGACAAAGCTGAAGTCGTTGCCCTGAATAAATGCTTCCTCTGTCCCTCTTTCAGCCACTGTATTTTCCTGTCTCTCTGTTTGTCTTGTGTGTGTGTGTGTGTGTCTGTGTGTATTGTCCTGTCTGTATCTGTCTCTGTTTCTGTCATTCTGCATGCCTGTCCCACCATCGAAACTTTGCACCTATATAACACCTAGGGGTAGAAATATGTCCGTCTAAATTGTCGTCCACTTCGCCAAAGTTGCATCATCATCTTCTTTCTTGGGGTGTAATGTAGATCCCTAAATCGCGTGACCAAACCACTGCCATAATTGTGTAGAGTCTGTTAAGCCCTACCTCATGAGATGTTGGTAGTAATTCACTCCCCCCCACCCCCAATTTCGATATTGATATGGCATTAACCTCTTTGTTACTACTGACAGTCTGTTTGCACACAATGTCTATGGCATCTTGAGTTGGTGGTGGTAGAAGGGTTAACTTTTAATGTATTTTCTCAGTTGGTTGTACCTATCAATTTCTAGGTGATTTTGCATTCCTCATTCTCTGAGACAGGACAATTGAATCTTAGCTCACCTTTAGTCTTTTTCAAGACTCTTGATTCTTTAGATTTCTAAGATTCACTACAGATGGTCAGAAGATTTAAAGGGGGATCTTTGTTCAAGTGTAGCGTGAAAACAGTTACAAAAGCATAATTTCTGTGAGATTAATGTATTGGCCGATGATAAATTTCTGCTTTAAGATGGGAATTATTTTGTGGGAAGAGGCTAAACGTTGAGAAATCTTAGGCAGCTTTCCAAAAGTTCGAAGTTTGAATGACATCTTTTGCAAAACATGTCATACCTAGTAATAATTAAACTTTCTAAGTTGGCTCCATCATTCAGAAAGCATTAGGAGTGAAACTGCATCATCATGGGTTGTGATAGCGGGCAAAAGGCCTCCGTGACAAAAATCCCTTAAATATCCGCAAAGAATAACTTTTGCTGTTTACGAGCCACTTTGTTAAATTCAATAGTTTCAGTTGCCTCTACCAGCTTTACAGTGAAAAATAAGCATCCTTATTGCTGCCTCATTCTTGCAGTACTGTACTTTTGTTATGGCTCTAGGACATCGCCATTTTGTCAGAAGAGAGGATGATTTACCGTATTTACGTCCATGTCACATTTTTGCCACAGGGTGTAACACTGGTTTGTCGTCAGAAAGGATTTTCCAGACACATATAACACTGGCTGTCGTGGTGATGGTTCAAAATCATGTGCTCATATTCTCAATGCAAACACTATTTGTTCACCTCAAATCATTCCTAGCCGACTGCGATATCAGTGTGCAGTTTTGAGATCTATGTTGTACATTCTACCGGTGATTTTTTTTTTTTTTTTTGCTGTCTTAATTGTCTCACCATTTCATTTTTCCACCATGACATTGATATTGTCTGCGATGCTGTCCAAATACGGTGACTTTGAGTCAACAATGACCTTGAGTCTTAACCAGCGGCCTAGTGCGCCAAGTATTTGTTCATGGGGGGGGGGGGGGGGGGGTGGTGGGAGGTGAAAGAAGCGAAATGAAACAAAACCAAAAACAAGAAAGAGTGGAGTAGAGGGGGGGGGGGGGGATGAAATCTGAAAAGCTTACTCAAGTTGTTTGTCCAAGACAGGTGACAAGGTTTGGCTAGAGTGAGAGGGAAAAAGAGAAATAGAAAAGGCTGCCCTGATACTCAGAGTAAATTAGGTCAGACGCATCGATGGGACTGCTTGTAGACCTATCAGCTCGCACCCATCACGACAATGTACATTGTGCACATATTCCACTCTCATCTTGCAGAAGGTGTGTGCTTGCGTGATGGCTCACTGGTGGGATAGCGTGGGGCAGGGGTGGCGGGGGGTGGGGTTGAGAACATGTTGGACACATATCCTGTTGTCATGGAAACCATGCAGATGTGCATGCTTCATGTTGTCAGGCTGGCACATGCAGATACACCTGTTTCGCATCCCACTAGAGATACAGTCAAAAAGACAATTGCCATGCTACTCTAAGCAAAACAACAAATGATTGGAAATGGCAGGATTGTTTTGACCTGAAATTTTTTCCCCTTTGATTTTTGTCAGATATGTTCCTCTTGCAGAGCGATAAGAAGGTGGCAAGAAAACCACAATTCAAAATATATGACTACTACCTCAAGGGGCCAATTTCATCAACCCCTCCCCATGAAAAAAGACCAAAGCACCAAAGCAGAGAAAAGAACCAATGCAGAATTATTGTATATCCTGTAATCGAGCATACTGTATATGTAGCTGCAAGTGAAATGCTTGCACTCTGTCGCTGATTGCCTTGTTGCTGCCATGAAGACTGTAACACATGTAAGATGTGGTTATCTAAACAAGATGAGTTGATGTTGGGGGGTGGGGGGAGGGGCAATCTCCAGAGACAACCACGTGTTGTTCAAATGTACAACTTTGTACTTTACATAAAAGATGCAAAAGTGTGTTGCCCTCAACTCAACTGCCCAGTTGAAAAGTGCTAACATATTAAATATTAAATATTAAAATATGTACATTGTGTGTAAAAGTAGAATTGATGTAATTCCCCCCCCCCCCCCCCCCCCCGAACTCTGTGTCTCTGTGTCTTTGGCAATAATATTCTCTTGTGATGTAATAACGCCCTGTACCGGAATCACCCTCTATCGTTTTTGCTGTCTCACAGAGGCGTCCTGCCATTAGCATATGGCCAAATACGGCCGTGTCGATTGTTTGAAACCTCCTATCAGTTTTAATGGAGCACAGCTATTAGTCACGGATCTCTGATGTTGCTTGCAGGCAGTGTGGCTGGCAAATCCCCAGACCCACTTCACACTCGCAAGATAAGTCTCACACTTTCCCATTAGTATTGATCCAGAGTAATTTGTCAGTGGTCTGCATCATTTTATCGTTGCCCTCTTGAGCATGCTACAATTGTACCTTGATTAACTGAGCAGGCATCTTGCTTTGTGAGCAAATATGGACTGGTGGTGTATATATACGCAAAATGTTGGGAACACTGGGGTTGTCAACAAGCACCCACAGGAACTCTGTATTCAGACCGGTGCTGACTATCCTACATGCATATGGGGTCGTAAGAGTGCTACAAGATGTAAATGCCTCCCTGCACGATTTTTGTTTGTATTCCATCAAGGGCGCTGTGAATGCCCAGTTTTCCAGCTTTTACGCAATTTTCACGCGTGTGAAATGGGGTCTCGGTCGATGAGGATTATCGACATCCCAGGATCGGACCGTGTAAACATAATACAGCGGAATTTTGTTTTGCTTTGTTTTATTTTGTTTTGTTTTTTTGGTAGAGATCAACAGCTTCCTGACTCCGTCCTCTCTTTCTCAGAGGTTATGCCATGGGATCCTTTATGTGATGGACTGTGTTTAAAAGAAGGGTATAATTTTGAATGACCTGTGGATACTATCTCTCATATCATCTTCTTGATACTGATTCTTTGAAAAGGAGTATAACATTATATACTGATCTTGAGGGAAAAAATCATGCAGTTTGACAATAATTACCCAAGCGTTTTATGCCCCCTTTTCTCTTTTCAATCATAGGAGAGTTGTGTAGTGTAATATTTTCACAGCTGTACCTCATATGCACAGCCTAGGAAGAGGAGATATTTATCCAGTGAGCAGAAAGCTTGTCCAGCCTTGTCCCATATAGAAACAAACACAGCGGAATGCTTGATGGATCAGGATTTTTGTGATTGCTTTTGCGCAGATTCACTGAAGCTACAGAGCAGTTGAAGTGCAAATCTAAATCGGATCATGCAATAGCTGCATGGAGATATGAATTTTCCCTGAAGAAAAACTAGATACATTATACTTCTTCATGTCCCGACAAGGTAGAATTAATAAAAAAATCTCCTTAATTCCTTGATTTGTTGATTATTGTTTTTTGCCCATCAGGCTGCTGGTAACTCACAAGTATCTCTGTGATTGCTCTTTGGATGGTCTGTGATTTCCATGTTGGAATGTTGACAGCCCTTGAAAGCACCTGCAAATCAAAAATCCATGGCCAAAGTTTCCCGATTAGCCAGTGAAAGATTAGGTAATGAGCTAGAACTGTGTGCCTAAATGATAAACATGCCTAGTCTGGGTAGCTACCTTTGATTAGTGTCACATAACATGGCACGTGTAGCAATAGATACATGTACTTCTCTTATTTCATTGCATTTGAAAATGAAGCCCTTTTTTTCTTTTTCCCCTCGGCAGTTCTGCCAAATCCAATCCATACGAGGAAACCTTATCTCTTTTCGTGTGGCACATCGAGGTCAACAGGTAATGACGTCCATTCCGTACGGTGTGTGACACTGTGCAGGTCATGTGACCAGATGAAATCTGGACGAAAACGAAAGTTTGTCCAATCGCACTCTTTGTCTCTCTCCCTCATTAAAAAATTATTTCTGTGAAGTGGGACACTGTTTGTGGACATCCCCTGATTTTCACCGTGGATAGAGGTTGCTCGTTTTTGTTTTTTTTCTTGCCGATAGATTCAATATTTGTATGTGCAACTGTAGTGCAAAGCAAAGATGAGTTGTGTGGCCCCAGGTGGGGACATTGCAACAAAGTCAAACACAAACCGGAAAAATCTCTGCGATTGGAACAAAAAAAAATCATATTGATCCATATTGTTGGTCCAGACTTTCAAGCATTGTTAAGAAAAGTTTCAAATCCCTGTGGAACTGGATCAAAATTTCTCGGTTTGAGTTTTGCTGTCATCGCTGTTTAGTCGGTATGAATTATGATTGGTTTGCACTGTTGACCTTTGAACTTCTAAATGTTTTTGAAACATTTGACTCAAGTGCTCCCCCCCCCCCTCCAATAGGGGCCTTTGTGATGCCCTGGTTCTCAAATTTACAGCACAACTTCACCTTGTGACCTTATGTTTCCGTTATGACGTGAGAAGTGTGCAGTTGTGGTATGATCTGGGAGATTTATGGGCCCCGCCGCCTATAGAGAGTGTATCGATAAGAGCACTTATGAATTGTGGTAGAGGGGCTGACAGGGATGTTAATATTTGTTGGTGGTCGGAGCAAACATTGACAAGACTTGCTGCCATGATTTTCTTTTTTCTCTTAAAGCAGGAAGCTACCCCTGTGCTGTGGGTCATACCATGAGCTTACTCTGAAAACAACTGACTGACACAATCCTCAGCGCTTGAGATCGATTTCCTGCGCCATTCCATAGCCATCAAGCTCACAATAGGCAGCAATAAAGGAACGAAACAAAATAAAACAAAGAAAAATATGATTGACTCGCAGGTGCCTTTGCGGCCATGGGTTTGTTCACAGGTGTTAGCCGTAAACTTTGGACGGGGGCAGGAAGAAACCAAATGTGGTGCATACTGTGCCAAACAGAAATGGAAAGAGAGTAAAAAATTTTGGCCTATAATGTAAAGTTGGCAGGTTGGGAATAAAGGTGTCTTCAAGAGGAAAATGAGAAAAATAATCCAGCAAGTTTAACTTATAGCGTTAAACAAATCTTGAACATAGTTGAACTTGAAAACGAAAGGGAACATGAGCAAGATGTTTTACACAGAACTTCAATGAACCTTGTGTTACACCCAGTGACTTCAATGCAGGGCACATAATTACTAATTGTTTCAGACCATTTCACAGGCAGAATGGCATAAGTACCCTTTTGCAGGCACAAATGTATGTGACCCGCAATTAATCAGGAAGCTAGAAATGGCTGATAATGGCGCGATAATGGCATTTACACTGTAGCTGCTGACTTTAAGTATCCCCTCTGCACAACCTCCGCCGAGTTATGTAATGTGGATGGTCACTGTTTCCGATGTTTTTACATTACAAAGGATTTCCTTGGCAACCCCATGTTTTTCTGCAGCCATGTCTGTGTTATGTCTCAACAGTAGAGCAGTATATACACTGTAGGGTATTTGAATTCTATACGAACTTTTATAAAACATGGGCTATTCGTGGTAGCTAGAAATATTACTCTTGGTTTGACCAACACAGCAGCAAATACATGAACTGTGTGCAAACCAGATTCCAAGTGTTAAAATGGGTATTTAGTCCCAGTACAAGATGTATGTAGAACCAGTGTAGTTACTAGGTCCTTAGCCTAAAAAGGAACCAACCCAGCGATACAAAAACAAATGAGTAAATAAATGAAAATAAAGAGCAAAAACAAGAAACAATATCCTCAAATGTGCATGTGTTAAGCAAATGAGCCTTTCCATTTTTTTCTTCTCCATTCATTATCTGTATTCAGCTGGTGGAAAGAGAATACTGTTTACAGCTGTGTTCATTGTGTTTACAAATTTTTCTAATTTGTTCAAAACACATGGATATTGTTCCCATGAGGACAGAGTTATTGATCTTTTCCATATACCATTTCTCCTGCACCTGTGAGGCAAGCACCAGACAATAGCTTTCTGGTTGCCCAGGGCAACCTCTGTATAAATAAAGGTACAAAGGTATGCATAAAATTTGCATAGATTAGTAAACTGATTTGAGTAGGTACATTCCACAATGTGATTGAATGACACAAAGAGAGAACGATCTATGGAGCGATTATGTTGTTAAGCTGGTCTGAGAAATTGATCTGTGATTGAGAAGGTAAATGTAATAGGGTCATGGAATGCCAGTAGTTTATGGCATGAGAGGAATGCAAATATTGCTGGCTACCTGAGCCCATGATGTTGCTATGTTTCTCTCTCTCTCTCTCTCTCTCGCACGCGGGCCAATACTAATCTCGTTTAGAGAGACAAAGTCAGCATTGTTGATGCCAAGTCTGTGGAATGTCTAGTCATATTACATGCATGACGTGTCACCCGGACGGACGCCACCAAAGTATGATGTCATAACATAACCAGAGCGTGATAGTGAATGTCTTTTGATCCATAAATATTTTTTTCCCCCCATTGCAAATATTCAAGCAATAATGCATGTTGTGTATGTTTTTATCCTGACTCAGTTTCTCTGTGTAGAATTGATCATGCACGCATTAGAGTGTACAATGTTCGGCAAACCACATGTAAGCACTCGCCAAGCCTTGTGGTTGTCATGGAAACTTGTGTGAAAAAATTAGTGAGCTGAGTTTGAGAAAGGGTATAAGATTTTTATCATCATGCATCGTGCATTTAAATCATAGTCAGGAAATTGCACAAGTGTGTGGAAATGAACTGCATAGGCATAGACTTTTTGAATCTGCTTAATTAATCCCCCCCCCCCCAACCTTCTTTGATGACACAAGAAAACACACAGACTAAAATACCGGCACAAAAATAAAAATTATGTCTGAAAAGATAGGTTATGTTGTTTTCAACAGTCGTGTAGAGGATTTGGTTCATAACCTGCAGCATTTACCAAAAAAAATAGAATAAAAATGGCTGACCTGGCGAGAGAACACCAGCACAATTGCGTTGGTTTACCAGGGCAGCCCCCGGACAGACGTGACCGCTGAAGGCCGTGACAAAAATGACAGGAAATTGACCAGAACTCGTGGGCTTCTTCTGCTGCAATTTATGGCCCTTTTCCTGTGCTGAGGAAAAATTACCAGCAGAATATGGTTCCTTAAAGAGCGTTTGACCCACACAACAAAAAATGTATTGCAGATTTATATGTGCATTTACCATTGCTCCATACAGCATTGCGCAATCAAGTGCAATGTTTATGCTCTGTCGTCGCAAACCACATGTTGTTTAGAGGTAGGTTGTAATACTATATTTTTTAGTTTGTTTGCTTACCTTGAACACTGTTCTAATTGTGTACAATGCATCATGTTTTTGCAGGGATAACTAAGTTAGCAAGAGGAAGGTAACGGGAAATGAAATATAATTTTGCCTTTCTTTTCTGTCAAAATGTGCTTTAAATACTGCGTCAAATAGCTGTTAGTCACGTCATACCCAGTGCACATGAGAAGCTAATGTGTTTGGAACCAAAAATATAACCGAGTGGTGAATATATACCTTGTAAACGTAACTAATCAAAACTTCATAACATGCTGGACAAACTTTCTTCAAAAAGGATTTGCCTGAAAGATATTCCCCCGATAATTTGTTTTGGGTTTTGGGTTAAGGGATGTGGTTGTAAAATGAGTATTATCATGTGCTTGAAAAAAGAAGAAAAGAAAGATAGAGGGTAAAGGTCATAGGTTAAGACGTGATTGATGTCATCACATCATGTGATGTATTTAAAGCAAACACTGCCCCCATTGTCAAAGACACTATAGCTGCCAATGAGTATGCTTTTGAGATAATACAAAATAGTACTTGTGCATACAGTGTTTTTCTCACTGAAAATAAGAAATATTCTTTTTTTAGATGAAAAATGTTTTTTTTTTTGTTGAAATTTGATGAAGCATGTTTATTAGGTGTATTTTTGCCATTTCTAAAAAAAGAAAAAAAATATGATTTTTCCCTTCATTTTTTTTTTTTTTTTTTTTTAGGGGGGATAATGGGGAATACGATGTAGTGGTCTTTTAATCTGTAGAGGTTAGCAGCCATTGGACACAGAGTCTGTTGATACAACACGGCATGATGGATAAAGATTGAACTTGTTTGTTGTGTGCTGTAACAAACAGGCTGTCCGGTCTTGGAAATGACAATGGCAATACCTGTGGGTTCCCTACGCAGCATGTCTGTAATGAGTCCAACATGTCTGCGACATCAAATGAAGCAATTAGATTAGCTGCCAGGGTGCTGAAACTGTTGTTGTCAATGTGAGAAATCACGAGAAGCTGTGAGAAAAAGCAAGCCTTTCCTTTTTTTTTTCTTTCTGTAAAATCTGAGAAGACCTTGTTTGTAGAATTGTCATAGAGTATACATACAATGTTTATATTGTATTACTGTCAAGGTATTAAAGTAACCTCCCCAAAAGCCAATTTTTGATGCTTGAACTCTGACTTACATTTTTTTTTTTCTTTTAATGGGGGTGGCAACAAGCAAAAAGTATGATCACAATAGTCCCAAGTGTTCAAATCTGTGTGGTGTTTTTCTTTTTCCCCCTTCCAACTAGTTGTTCACAGTTTGCTTGTTTGTAAAACATCTTTCCTGTTTTTTTTAATAGTTTGTTCTGCTAGTTTTCTTGATAAAAATTAGGGGTTTGTGCTATCCACTATTAGGAACATCATTTTGGATTAACATCTGACAAGCCTAAAGATAAACTTTTGTGACCAAAAAAAAAAAAATAATGTGAACTTGGTTTCAACTGGTTCCTCTGACATAGCTTGGGCAGGGTAGATGTACTGTACATATATAGCACACAGATGCTTACTTTATACAGTGGATGAGGTAAAAAGTACACAAACTGTCAGCAGAATACACTGTACACCTTGAATATTGTCAGCTTTCTACTGAGGTCACATTTAAATTTGGAAAATCCTAGAGACGTGTGGATTGAGAGACCTGGGAAAGTCGTGACCAAGACAAAAAAGCAACAGATCCCACAAGCCATGCTGGAATCGCATGAAGTGAGTGCAGGAGGCTGCCTGTTGTGCGCCAAGCCTGTACATTTAGAGGAACACTTCTACACAACTGTACAAGACGGTCACATGCGTCCCATGTTTGGAATACGTCATTGCTGATCATTTCCAAGACTGATGTGCCTGTCTGTTATTTAATAGTTTTGTTTTTGATATCTCATTATCCCATCGTTGTGTGTGCCACAGTAGAATTAAACCCTATTGGCGCCATTTGCAAACTCTTTGTGAGTAATGTCAATGGCAGTTTGAGATTGTGTTCCTCTGGGAGTTAATTTTCACATCTTGGCCAAATGTGGCTTGCTTAGATTCTATTGGGGTTGTATTTCATCACCCACAGGGTGACACATGTTGCCATCTTACTGAACAGAAATGCCAGGAAAGGTCATATCTCTCTCTCTCTCTCTCTTTCTCTCTCTCTACGTAATTACTCGACCCCCAGAAGCGTCTCATTATTACGGCAGGCTTGATGAAAAGAGCACCATGGGTTCACTTTAAACACATTGCAGTCAAAGCAAATAAAAGTCTGCTCAATCTTGAAACCTGTTTCAAATCTGGGACCATTGTAACAATCTTACTCCTGTTGATCCGGAGAAGGGAACAACTTGGAAGTTGACAGATTCTGTGCTTTGTTTGTATGTACAGAATTCATGTATGTTTGTTTGTTGTTGTTGTTGTTGTTGTTGTTGTTTTTTTTTTTTTTTGGGGGGGAGGGGGTAACTTATTGTAACTTTGAGTATGTATACGCAAAAAAATCTGATTGTAGCTTTGTGTGGAGAGGTGATTTAAAACTCATCTCCATGCCTTGCAAGAATTATGACCAGGAAAAAAGAAGAATCGAAAGAGGATGCAAATTTTGATGGAACGCAAGGTTGTGGGGTAAGTTGATGCAGAGATTGAGGTGGAGATTTTGCAACTGTTTCTGTTTTTAGCGGAGTTTGCTCGATATTTGATTACCCTCTTTTCTTGTTCGTGAGAGTTTGGCGTTAATTTATGGTTCCTCTGCATATGATGCCCTTATAAGGCGAGTGCATACCCCCCTTCCCCTGCCCCCCTCCCCAACTTCCCAGTTCTAGGGAGGCGCGTTTCAGCGCCTGCCACACTAGGCCTGATGGTACGTAGATCGCTGCATACCACGCAGGAGGAATGGATGAGAGTGCAGTGGTTGCCCCGGCAACAGATTAAGACTCTAATCTCACATCCTGATTTAATTGGCAGAATCTTGAGTGAAAATTGAGGCCGATTTTGCGATTTTCCTGTTTTTACGCAGGGAACGGTGCCTTTTTTCCCTCCCCCTCCTTCTTCTTCTTGATGCAGATAGTACTTCAGAAGTCAAATTTGGGAAGTGCAGTAGACACTTACAAAGGTCTTCATTTTTCACCCCTCTCTTCCCTTTTTCTCTCCCTCTCTCTCGCTCTCCATCTCTCTCTCTCTTTCCATCTACATGTAGCTCTCTGTATGTTTTGTGCTGTGCTATGATTAAACAGATGTGTGCCAGGCATTAGGTGTTATTGACATTGTGTTAGTATTGTCGGGACCCCTTCCCCCCACTAAAAAAAAGTTAAAGAAATAGTACACTCATCCTGACGTTATTTCATGACCTCCATTGGTATTGCAGCTTTCTTGATGATGGTAAAGTTGTCAACCTTATTATGATTCTTGATTTTTTATTTTTTTTTTTGGTCTCTAGGGAAATATTCCACTTGGAGTCTAATTTCCTTTCTCTCATAGATACTATCTTGAAAGAATCTTGTCGTATGAATGACAATTCTCCGTCTTAAACCAAGAAAACCTGACCAGAACTGACCTCAGGTGATCCCAGTAGACATATTTGTACTTCAAATCATTGCTGTCACATTGTATTGCAGTGTTAAAGAAGTGTATTGACAAAGTCACTATCTCGCCTCCATACGAGTACTGTGATGTGCCAGTTGTCTTTAGCTTGCTGCCTTGAAGTGGCCCTACCCGTAGGGGGCATCCCCTTGTTCGGCCATGGAGAAAAATACCAATTTATAGTCAATGTGTGATGCGAGTGGCTCTGGGTGGTGCTCCCCTAAATGTGGTTCTATTAGTTGTCTCTATCATGACAGACCAAGGTACGTTCTATTCCCCTATTGTTTCCACTGTTGTGAGGTTCCAGGCACTCTTCCGAAGATGTTCCATCAAAGAGAACCGTCTATGTGCATGTGCCAAGTGACTCCAGTGTCATTGCCCCAGCTTTTGATGGGAGAGGCCATTTAACTTTGACTTTTAATTCTCTGTTTGCCCCCTAATCTATCTCTCTGTGTGTCTGTCTGGCTCAAGTTTACTATGGTATCAAATTTACCATCTGCTACAGAGGTTGCTTCTGGAATGCAATTACCAATGAATGGTCAACTGGTTTTGATTACTCTAACCTGTCTGTGAGAGAGTTCAATTTTATCCCGTGCACTATTGACATGCAGATAAGCCTAGGCGTTCGACCGTTTTTCACAAACAACCTTTAGTTTTGGGGGCAACAGATTGTTTGTGACTCTGAGGTACACTTGTAAACGTTAAAATGGCAGTCCCGCTATTTAAGCTTTTTCAAATTAATCTCACCCCCCCCCCCCCCCCCCCAATTTGTGGATCACCAACTTTGCTGGTTGTGATCCTGCTCGTGACAGACTGGAGAAAAAGAGGGGAAAAAAAAGAATGGAAGCTGCCACATGTTTGACCCCTTTCAGTCCCAAAACCAACATGTGCATACACAATGTCAGTTAGCATTTTAAGATGGTTGTCTGGTAGGGATAAAACATGTCGTCATTCTTTCATCTATTCATTCATTCACCTGTTACTGTTTAGTTTTGATCTTTAAATCATGTCCTGTCCATTTATTTGCGATTCCAATCAGGTTCCGTTTCTTGCTTCTGCGGAGTTGCTTGTCGCCCAAAATACAATGTTGATTCCTGCACTGTTGTTCAAGGCTATGCTGTTGTGTGGATGAGGCATAGGGTAGTGATCACACGATACCTTCTTGAGACCGGAGGGTTAGGGTTGGGGGGAGGGGTGGGGGCGCTGTCTAACAATTCCCTTTTTCAGTATGCTGAAAATGAATGGGTCATTCGTTCCTTTTCATCCGTGGGGACAAGTTCACACCCAAGGTTTCACGGAACCCATTGAATCATTATTTTTTTGAACACTGTAACAAGTCTCACCCCGCGAGGTCTCCCATGTGTTCTGCTACATATGTTTCTTTCTCACACAATGCTAAAACCGGCAGGCGTGTACCTAACGGCTTATTGTCCCCCTGTGACATGACGTGTGCGTTGAACCGCAGACTGATACATTACGTGGGGATTAAACTAAAATACCCCCGCCAGCTGTTGTGTGCCATGGTGGCTGTTGAAAAGCAGGCACTAAAAATATGAAAACAGATTACTACTACACATATACTGTATGTCAGGTTGAGCAGAATGCATTGACTTGCTGTGGGGTGTCTGTGTACTGACTAAAAGGGATTTGTATGAAAGATCTACGGGTTCTCAATTCGTAGACTTCAATTACCCTCACTCCTTTTATGCTGTTTTCACTTTACTTTACGGTTACACCTTGGATCATGAGTGCATGCAATTTGAACAAGGAGGCACAGTTTATTGACTTCACATTTATGCATGTTATGGTACAGCTCTCTAAATTTTGGGAGTTTTAACAGGAATTTGGAATCGTGAAAGGAGATAAGAGAAGAGGTAATAAAGATGCAGATAAAAATGTGCCCAAATATGTTTAAAAAAATAGTTTCCCTGTAGTTCCTTTGTACCAATTTACCCTTTTCTTCCCCTTGTTAACTGAAAAATGAGCAAAGAAAATGAGATTAACCTGGATTACACTTGCACATGGGGATTTAACCAAATACCCCTGTCAGCTTTTCTTTGCTTGCATTTCATTTATCTTTCCATTTGTTTGCATTTCTCCCTTCTGAACAGTGATGGGAGGGGAGATGGGTGTGGTTAGGGGTGGGGATGGGGGCGTGGTTCTCTTCACCCCTTGTATGATCTTACCCCCCTCCAGTCCCTACCCCCATCCCCCCCCCCCACCTTTTCCCCCCAACAGTTATTTGCTACTGCTGCTGTTCACAGGAAGTGACCTCGATGTAAACTTTGCCTAATATGGCCTCTTGTCGACACAAGGCAAACACACATGCTCAAATCTCCCCTGGTTTCCTCCAGTTTGGAGAGCTGGGGCCTCTGCTCCACGGTGTACCTGTGGGCTAGTCTCATTCTTTGGAGACCCTCTACATGTATTTCTTCTTTTTGTTGGGGGGGGGGGGGGGAGGGGAAGGGGAGGAAGGGAAGGAACACAGCAGTGATGATAACCATTTTTTTTTTTTGAAGGGGTTGGCAAATTTGGAATGAGGAAGAAGATAAAGAAAGACATCTCTAAGAGTAGTTTTGTTGGAAAAGAGGTACAATGTTGTACAAATACTGTTGTCCCAGACCGAGCTCACTGTGAAAAGTTGGTACCACATAAACTACATTGCTTGACCAAAACAATCAACTCTTGGTATAATTTGACTGTATGCTTACTGATGTTGGAATGAAGGAGTTGCAACTACTAATTCAGTAGCTATAGATGGTTTTGCTAAATTCTGTCTATTTTTTTTACAGTGATTTCACTCCATACTCGTGTGCGTTTGTTCTCTCTCAAATGGAGGCTCACCTTCGTGATCAGCCCAAAACTTGCCAATGCCTTCCCTGACCTAGCGACAAATATGATGCCTACTGACGAATACAGTTACTTCAATCTTTCTAGATGAGATGCTACTACTTATTAAACCGCAAAATAAAAGTCCTCTCTTGCCCTATCTAATCCGTGGTAATTCAGTTGCACTACACAATATTAACTGTGATTTAGTTTATCATGTCAGACACTGATAGCTACATGTACCATGCCTTGCCGGCGGAGACTGAACGAGGAGACTACTTGATAAGTTCAGCAGTTGGTTTCGCTTGACTGTGCAAAATAATCATTTGAGAACAATTTCGATGTTCAGACAAGAGTTGATGTGTCCAAAGTGTGTTTTTGGAATCAGAAGGGAGATCGTAATTTTGTTCATTTCCAGAGAAATGTCGACACCTAAGGTAATGTGTTACGCTACACAGAAAAGCTGCTGTTGTCCATGCGTAAATTGTGTTGCTATCTACTCTAGCCATTTTCAAGCAATTTGGGGGGGGGGGGGGAACTGCTCAGTTGGAAGAATGCTTGAAAGAGATGTGCAAAATGTTTGACTTTTGGTCCTAAAGCAAAGGTAATACTGACTGCAGCAGGGCAGTGATTTGCAGTGACCGTTGAGAGTGCATTTTTCACTTTGTCAGTGTAGAGTTGGAAGGCCAGTAATTGAGTATGTACAGGTTTGTTGTAGGTGGTATAGTTAACAACCTTCTGCTCCTAACATGCGACATGGGGACTTTTACTGTCTTCAGAGTGTTTCCACAGCATACAGATGTATTTTCAGTAAAAAGATGCAAAACAAAACAGAACTAAACAAAACAGATAAAGCACATCGTGCATATTCTCCGTGTACCCGGTATACAGTCAGCGTTGCTAAGCAACTTTGTATAATCACATTAATCCTCTGTGGACAGTGTATGTACATTGTGCTAACGTCAGAACTTACATTGTATGTATAGAGCTGCCAGAGAGCGCTGTTCTGCCGATTTGTTATCTTACGTAATTCCCCCAAGTAAGACCTGTGACGTCAGGGGCAGACTAAAATATCCACTTCAAGCATTTTTGAAAAATTACAGTGAGGGGCTTTTTTAATGCTGATTTTTTTTTTCTTTTTTCATGCTGAGTTTTCGCACAGAATTATCAATTTTGCTTTGTGTTTGAAGCACTTGATGTATGTGCTGTATAAAGTGTCCCTGAGTGTATGCATGACTAAAGAAAATCTCTTGTTAGCCTTTTTATAACATTTAGAACAATGATGGCACAGGATACACCTACAATATGTATAGTGTCTGAAAAAAAGAAAGAGGCATGTCGTGCAGTTGTCTAAATTAGGAGCCACTTCAGCCTTTGCTTCATGTACAGATTTTCACAAGGTTCTATGGGACAGCATCTCTTTTCAAGATGTCTGCTGCCCCCATTTGTCTGATGACAGACAGCCTATCTGTCTAGAGCTACAATATTGGAGAGCCCCTCATACAGTTTATGCAGTTGCCTAACTGAGTTATGAAACATGGTACGTTGTATTTCTGTTCATGAGTATTACTATTTGTTGTCTCCAGGCAAACTTTGATGCTATTATTTGTTGATTCACAAGCACAAGAGATGTGTCGTATAAAAAAGATTTGTGTTGTATGTCATTGCTAGGATGATGTGTATAACGTTTTATGATAGTCTGTGCAACGTAGTGAATTACTTGATATCAACATAAGTCACAAGTATACACTGTGTTCAGTAGGCAGACAAATAATCATATTCAGGGTAGAAAGGAGTGGGGTTTGTTGTCGTACATGTTAACTTTAACGTGACAAGCTCAAACATCTCAGAGTGAGGAAGGCACATTTAGTGAGTGACGCAACAATTGCAACCGGAAACACAACTGCATATCAGCATGTCTCTGTGTTTTGTATCAATTTCTGGTCTTTTTGAGAGTATGAATAATTGTGATAGTGTTAAAGCAACTTTGTGTTTGAAAAGGAGAAGAAAAAACAATCATATTTCATTTCCATCCATCAACCTGAGATTGGTGTGAGTTTTTGATACTTTTGCACAATATCTGTGAAATCTCTGTCACACGTTTCCACGCGACATTAATCTACTTGTACTCTGCCTTAATTCATGTTTGATTCCATGTGCAACTTGTTATACGAGATTGCAACCAGGGAGGTTGCAACTTAGCTCACAGGCATCAATGTCTTAAATTGTCCCGGCACGGTTTTCAATAGTCTGTACACGCCAAAAGCTCTGTTTAATTGTCAGTGAGACTTTGGTCACTTCGTAATTGCGAAAACAGAAGTTGTGTGAGAAGTTTTGCGAGTAAACATGCATCACCTGCCCACTCATCTCTGGCAAATTTAAATCCATTGTGTGTAATGTAGAGGGCAAGCAACTGATGAAGTGGGTGAGATTCTGCATGGATCCTAATGATTTACACTGCCATTTTGTCTGTATTATTAATGACTCCATATATCACTTGAGTTTGACACCAGTACGCGGAAATGCTCTCCGCTGGGTCGACAAAACCTTGTACGTCACAAAATATTAAATGTTCAGGAGAGAGAGAGAGAGGAAAAACAAAACAAAACAAACATGGCAGGCAAAGCATTACAACAAATGGGATCGTCTTTCCTTTGACACGCGTTGATGGTTGCATTTTTGGGGTAAGACAGCTAGGATCTGGATACGACATCACTTGACTGATTATTTGACAATTAATCCTGAAAAGTGATTTTCACCAAAATTTGGGATACAAGGTCTTGTCACCCCAGCGACGATATGTATTACAGCAATAGCATCCATTCAAGAATGCGATGCCCCTCCAGTCTTTGAGACAAATGAGGACTGTTTGTTTGTTTGCTTGCTTGTTTTTATTTTGTAGTAAGGTTGATTGGAAGAAGAATTGGAAAGATAAATTTGTGGCAACTCTGTGAAACAGTTTTCAGAGCAAAGGACCCCAAGATCAATTGGTACAGTTATTATTTTGTGTGTGTGTGTGTGTGTGTGTGTGTGTGTGTGTGTGTGTGTGTGTTTGTGTGTGTCAGTTCCCACTGCAGGGATAAAAGTTTTGTGGAAATTTAATGTGGTTCCAATATACAACAACAAACAAACATGCAAACAGTCAATAGAAATAAACAACTACTTACTGAGTAAAAGGTGATGAATGGTTGTTAATGGGGCAGTTGCTGATAGTCACAGTTTTGATAGTCTGGATTTCTTGGCTAATTTGTAATGCAAAAAATGTGAGTGTTCTGTGTGTATGTGTATGTGTATGTTATCTACCAGGTGGGTGAAGAATACGTAGAGAATAATCTGCCTGAAGTTCGTGAAAATGGATTTCTGCTTGAGAGAGGGAAAAGAGACTGAACTGGGTTTGTTTACTCGTAATTGTGAAAGGCTAGAGAGCACAAAGAAATATCTAACAGTAATTTGAGAAATGTGAAGTGTATTATTTGTTGAACTGTATGCTGTTGTTGCATTGCAAGGTGAACATGCTTTGATTATGGGAAATATCTCTGTTTGATCTAGAAACTTTCAGACACTATGTTTATGTCAAATAAATGTCTGATGTACGTTATCTGTTGTTTACTTGCTTGAGTAGAGTATGTGAAGGTTATATTACAAAGTTTATATTGCAATACCAGAGTTATATGATATTATATTAATCCGGTTCTTGTGGCATTTTGTCAGTGGAAGTTCATGTATGTATATTTCTGTTGTAAATATTCTAGCAGAGTGTCGAAAAGAGAGATCATTGAATTTCTTTTTTTGTCGTAAATTTATCATCACTCTTCTAAAGGACAGATGAGATTAATTATTTTGCACATGTCATGTAACAAGGAGGTAATGCAGTGGTGATTGGATTATGTTATTCTTGACTTGTTTAGTTTTCTTAATTCTTGTAGTGTCACTGTTCCCTCTGTTTTTTGTGAAAATTCCTTCAGAAATATGAAAGATGATATGGAAATGATTATGAGGAGAAATTAATGCTTTGTGAAAAAATGAATAAATTTCCAGAATGGATGATTACACATGATATGAACTTTTGCAGGAGTGTTTTCTCAGTTGAGTACATGCTTCCAATAATGTCTGTAATGAGTTCAACATTGTGTAACATGTTACAAAACACAAAAGTAGCATATTTTTTTATAACTGCATATATCCATTATCCATCTTATGGCTGCTATTGCAGTACTAACTGTATGTGTGTGTGTGGTGTCTGTCGCAATGATTTTAGTTTTCACAAATTTGTGAGTCTGCTGATATTTGTGAAATTAACGTCTCACAAATCTAGAACTTTTCATCTGAATGCAAATGTGCTGAATTTTTTTGGCAAGATTGGAAATCAGAATTGGAAAAATGTATGTTTCTGCTGAAAAGGGACACTTATTTTTAATTTTGTCATGATGGTTCTCGATGGTGACTTCACTCACTCTCGAAATTGGTCTACTAAATCCAATTCATGAAATATTACACTTGCAAAATGTATGACAAATACAGTACTTGTACATGTCTGTTTCTTTGACCACAAACACATTTTACTACTACTGTTACTATCATTATTACTACTAACAATTACCACCACCACCACAACTACTGACTACTTCTACTATGTTGTACTAGTACTACCACCACCACCACTACTACTACTACTACTACTACTACTACTACTATTACTACTACTACTACTACTACTACTACTACTACTACTACTACTATTACTACTACTACTACTACTACTACTACTACTACTACTACTACTACTACTAGTAGTAGTAGTAGTAGTACATTGTATTAAAGGGATCATATAGTTTTGGTTGAGACCTAATTTCAGGTTTCTTACATTTTTTGATGAGATAATGAGAAACCTCTTATGAAATATGAAAGAGCATGTAATTCCATGAGGAATTCAACATTTATTTGATGAAATTGGTTTTGAAATGGCTGAGATATCCAAAACAGAGCGATTCTAATAAAGTGTGGGACCCACATTTTATTACGATCGCTTTGCTTTACTTTGTTTTGGGATGTTCCAGTCATTCAAAACTCGATTTTCATCAAATAAACTTTGAATTCCTCTTAAAATGGTATGCTCTGTACTACTTCATAAGTTTTTTATTTAGTATCTCGCAAAAAGTTAAAAGCCCAATTCTCATCTCCACCAATACTGTACCATCCCTTTAAACTATTCATACTATTTTAATAATTAGCACTGTCCACACAGTCTGTGTAGAAATAAATGAAAATTTTACAATTTATTGGGGGGGGGGGGGGGAGAGAAAAGAATAAGAAATTGTTAAGATGAAACACAAAATGTCCCAGCTCTGCTGAGGAGTGTTGGTGACTACAGGGTGAAATTGTTTGCACAAGGAAGTATATGAAACACACCAGAGGAAATGTTGTGTCACATTACATCACAAACGACCAGTTTGAGAATTCCTGTTGCATGGCAGGCGAGGATTTTATCAGACGCTGGATAACTCCAACTACTTTTATTACATGTTTACACGTACTGTACCACGCAGTTTACAAAAACAAAATGTACATACTGGTACATACACTAAGATGGGCAAAGCAAAACCATAGATGAATGAGAAGCTTGCATGAATATGTAGGTGTCGTATGTCTTTTGAACATCATGTGTGCTGTCTTATAATGGTTCTCTGAAATACAAATGCATGTTGATTTGTGTTGATTTATGATACCCTCAACATCACTTTTGCGGTGAAACGAATATATATCTAGAAACATTCCATATATTTTAAACTAATTTTTCTTCTATTTTTCTTCAGATTACTTGGATACGCCCACGAAAAATCCTTCCAAACCAATATTCCTGTTGTGACCTCATCTGTCAATCATTGCTAAGATACTGATATGTTTAACAAAAGACATTGCAATGCACCTTCCCCTCGACTCAGCATAACTTGCATGTTCCCTCACCATGTCTTTTGGTAGTCACATTAATATCACAGAAACATGCAAGTTATGAAAAGTAAGAAAAAAAAAATTAAAAGAAAACTGATTGTGTACTGGTACAAGTATTTTCGGTTCTAAGTACTGAAGGTCCTCTTGATATATTTAGCGAGAATTTGACACAGAAATGGACTAATGCTGAACAGGATGGAAAATTCGTACCACATTGGTCTGAATCATCATCATCATCAAAATTTGACGTTTTCTAACTCTACAGGCATGAGGGAAAAAGAAAATTATAATGGCACCTGTTTCCTCTTACATTGCACTTTCATCTTTTCAATAAACAGTGTACATGTATAATCATTTTTTTTTTCCATTCTCTATTTCCAGAAGGCTTCCCTGATGGCGAAATCTAACATTTTTTGTGACTTTTCATTTTGGACACCGACTTCTTTCTTTTTTTATGAGTGGAGTGAGAAATGAAACACACACATACACACACACACACACACACACACACACACACACACACACACACACACACACACACACGCACACACACACACACACACACACACACACACACACACCAACACACCAGAGTGCTCAAGAAAAGCAAAAAGTATTTCAAGAGGCAATTCACAGTAAGGTTATGTTTTGCTTCGAGAGTAGATTGAGAACATTTTGTGTGATTGTATGAATGATTTGTCTGGCACGCATCTTAACAGTCAGTAACCAGTAGGCCTATTCCGAAGTAAAGTCGAGTTTCTTGGGCAGACACTTTCCAAGGATAATCAGAAGGGAGGGTATATACCACAGATCTTACATCATGCACAGTGGTTATGTCACCTCTTCCATGGATATTTATGTACGGTAAAAGTGGAAATTTTCGTGGTGTGGAATTTTTCGCACATTTCGCGCGACCAGAAGCTGGCGCGAATATAACAGCACGCGAATATTTTTGCTTCTTATATGTACCAATGTGCAATGTTTTGATTCTGTGGAATTAAATCACGTGAAATTCAGCTTACTTGGCAGAGTGCGAAAGAGTACTTCTGCGAAAATATCCACTTTTACAGTACTTTAAAATACAGGTAAATTAATTTTCAATATATAAATCAATATCAGGTTGCTGATTTCAATAGATAACTTTATAACTGTAGGCCTATTCATATCTTGCGTTTGCATTTTCATCTGAAAAGGTCATTCTTGACAACTTGGCACAACTTACCAAAGAAGCATGCCTGGCATAGCAACAACTAATACACATATACACTGGATAGCAAAGAGTCAAAAGTATTAAATACTGTATACATGTAGCAATATCAGCATACCACACAGGCCTGCTACAACATTCTACTCTATGGATTTTTTTTTTTTTTGGTTTTGTTTTGTTTTGTTTTATTTTGTTTCTTTTTTTTTATGATGTGATGACCTTGCTAAACCAGTTATTCTGTTAAACAAGAATAGATTTAACGATTATGTTGGGAAACTAGTTCACGGAATAGCTCATTTCTGGATCCTTGGTGTTGGGGGGGGGGGGGGCAGAAACTTGTACAAACATTCATATGTTTGAATAGTAACCTGGCCTAATAGTGTATGAGGAGCCACGGGATTTGATACATGGCAGAGATTTGATGTACTTCCCCTATCAACATGTTTTATGGTGCCACTGCACAATAGCTCTTGTCTGAACAATTTACCAGACATCCTTCTTTCCCCGAAAGTGATGTGCCAAGCACTGTGTGACATGACACAATGACACCAGTTTATTTATCTTTCTTTTAATATTCTTTTGTGTGTGTCTCTCGTTTTTCCCCGTTTTAGGGGATTCCCCTCCAAATGTACAGGGCAGCAAGTTGCATGGAACTGTCACATGCTCATATCCCTGGTTTTCCTTGGTAGAGGTGGGGAGAGGGGGGAGGGTGTGCACCCCATGCCACAGTAGAAGGAGCTTTGGCATTTTTTAGCTTTTAATTGTGCAGTCTGGTGCATATGGCCTATTCTAATTATAATTCAGCTTGGGGATGTATTCTTTTTTTTTTCTATCATTGTGTCAAACTGTGACTTTTTTGGTGCTTGGAAATCTGTGTTTTGTTTTGTTTTTGTTTGCTTGTTTGTTTGTTTGTTTGTTAGTTGTTTTTTTTTGGGGGGGGGGGCGGGGGAGGGAGGGGTTTATTGTAAGTTGTGAGAAAAAGGGTGTCAGGCATACAATGTAAGCATGAGAAAGACCCCTGAGGCACGAGTCTCCCACCTCATGCATGAGACTTGGTACATGTGTAGGTCTGCTATTAAAGGACTTCTCTTTAAATTGAAAAGGCACAAAATCTCATGTAGAGTGGTCAAAAATATATTCATTATTAAAAGTTACAGTAAAGGCGTTTGATTGCGAGAGAAGAAGGCCCTGTGGTTTGGTGTATAAGACATTGGACTTTGAAATGGAAGGTTCCAAGTTCAAATCCTGCCTAAGTGTTCACATCCCAGGACAAGAAGTTTCACCCATCACGTCCCTCATGGCCCCCATGTTTGAATGGATGTCTTGATATGCTGGGGTTATGCATGATAAGGGCAGGGCTCCCTCTAGAGGATCAGTGGTTACAGTGTCCACGTTACCCTTGGTAAACCGACACCACATTACCACAAATAGGCCTACACGTCCTGTTTGAGCTGCCTTCCTTCTCTGCAGAGTTTGAATGATCTATGACAAAGACAAAGTGCTCCTAAGCAATCAGAAAGGGTGAAAGGAAGATACCATTAAAATCACCTACATTTGTAAAAGACATAATACATACTGTATGTCTATTTCTTTCTTTAAAAGTAAATATGAAAAATATACATTAACATAGATGCCAAGTCCAAAAAATTTTTAAGAGTGAGATTTCGTTGACTCAGCATCTTGGCGCACGCGCATATGTGCATGAGCGAGGGAGCGAAGCGACTGAGCGAGGGGAGGGTGTGGAAGGGGGGTGTCTGCCCTCCCATGGTAGGGAGCTTTTTCCATTTTTAGCTCTTAATGGTGCAAGCTGGTGCATACTTAAGTGACTATTTTTACTTATTTTGAAAGACAAAAGGGAAATATGCCTTCAATTGCAGCTCTCACTTTAATCCTTTAAGCTATGCTCCCGATGCGTGAGAAAAATGGGTGTCATGCGTGAGATCGTGAGACAGACCCTAAATGCTTGAGTCTCACTCACAATGCGTGAGACTTGGTAGCTCTGCATTAATGCGTGTATTCCATTTCCACTAATGAATTATATTTCCATTTCCACTAATGAATTATATTCATTTCTGGTCAGTTTTCTTCTGTTTGCGTTTGCTACATATTCCATTTCTAATTACAAATAACAGTACCACTACAGAAAGTAACAGGTTAAACACAGACGTCTATTTTTGTTAGTAATTTCACACACACACACATGATAAAGGAAAATTTAAAAAAACAGAACAAATGCAGCACATTATTGGGATGGTTACCCTCTAAAAAATCATCATAGTCATCGCATGTAATGAGAATCTATTCCAAAGTCATGCCAACTATCCTACTATTACAATAGGCCCACTGCACTGTTAAACAATAAAATGTTTATATTCTTGTATCCACAGAGCTGGTGCAAATGATGTCTCAAAAGGTCAGGACTTAATTCACACATGTAACTAATCAAGACCCAGCCATCAGCAATAATAGAAACTCTGGTCAATACCCAGACCAGGTACTGCAGTCACTCTTCCCCTCCCCTCCCCCCAATTTTCAGACAAGGTTCACAACTAATATGTTTGTATTCTCAGGTTTATTGCATTTTTGACCCCTTTGTCGCACAGACCCAGACAAGCCGATGACCGTCGATTCACAATTCACGGAATCTGATGAAGGCCCATGTGCATCCCGGTGTTAAAGTGGGTATTTTCTGTGTACTCTTGGCCCAGCATTTGGCACAGTTTACCCTTTATCAGCGATATACATGCATGTACTGTCAGCTATCAGCTAACAAGGAGACACTACACTTCATGCGACAACCACATTACGCCCGTCAGGCCATGGCCTGAATCGTCTATCTAAAATGAGATAAAGGTTTCTCTTTTCTGCGGGTGACTATGACTGAAAAAAAAAGGCCATTAGCAGAGTACAAAAAGAGAAAGAAATATCAAAAAACAGCAAAGATATATGCACAAATTTCTTTTAGAGTTTGCGCTATGCCTACAATATTGTGCTTACATTTGAAGAGAGATTTACAAAATAACATAACCAAAACTACAAATGGAGATTGTCATAGATTTGATTGAATCTTCATAGCATGACATGTGGTTCACTGAAACATGCAAACTTTGAAACACTACATCTACAGTGCACCTAATTCTATGCCCAGTTTATTGTTTTTTTTAAACAATATATTTTTCTTATGGGATGGGGGGGGGGGGGATGCTTGGCTTTTCTAATATGTTGCTGGCAGAAAACATGCCATAGTAATGATGTATACTATAATCATAACAGAAACTGATGCAATAAAACAATATTTAAATGACAAAATGCATAGAATCTGGACTGGTCTAGATGATGTTACCTTTTATTTAATGTATGATTTCTTATCCCCAGTACAAATGCATATTGCTTTATTTATATGATATTTTTCTAACGAGGGGGGGGGGGGGAAATGGGGTGCTTGGCTTTCATTATAAGTTGCTGGGAGAAAGCATGCCATACAGTGATGATATGTAACTACCAAAGAAAGTGATGCTACATGTATCAAACAATATTTAAGTGACAAAATGAATAGAACCTGGAATGGTATGTATGATTTCTTATTCAAACATTATCTGCAGATTCAATTCATTCCAGTGATCCATCTTTCCATTCTATTTCATTTACATTTCTTCCTTTTTTGGGGGGGTTGGGGGTTGGGAGGGACCTCATATCAGTTTGGGTTGTAATCTCGATTTTGTGGTTGCTGTGGCGACTGTGAGTCTTGGGTTCTGGTGTGCGGCAACCCCGTCACATCTCTGCGGAAGTGGTCCAAAAGGTGAAGGACATAATTTGGTCAGCGATGGTCACTGGTGGTCAGTGCTTGTCACCTTTGGTCAACACGGATGTGCTGCAACAAGTTGTGCCTTCAGGACTGACAGGTTGTCCTGGCAATCAGAAAAACATAAAACATAAACAAAAACAAGACAACACACCCCCCCCCCCCCCAAAAAAAAAAGGAAACAAAAAAAAACACACACACACACACACCCCCCCAACACACATCCTCCACTTTGAAGATGGTGTCTGGATTGGCCATTGATGGTGGAGGGGGGGGGGGCAATATTGGTGGGTCATCACTTGACAATGCATACAGTAGTTGTATGCTGAATACAGTGTACTTAATTGATGGCATTCATCATTATACTGAAGTCTGATTGTCATTAGTCATCGGTGGAGATTATCTTAGTGCTTAATGGCCAGAGGTGACTCCATCCATCCATCCATCCATCCATTCATTCATTCATTCATTCATTCATTCATTCATTCATTCATTCATTCATTCATTCATTCCCTCTTCATTCTTTCAGTAATTTGTGCATTCAGTCATCCATCCCTTCTAATTCTTCCTTCATTCAATCAGGTAATTCATTAATTCATACAGTCACTCACTCATTCATTACATATACAGTATATCTATTTAACTCTGTCTCTGGCTGCAGGGTTCGACCTGCGTAAACTTCTGTACATTCTCTATCTCATTATTGTGAACGGAACTAAATTTGTATTTTGATGTACCGGTAAGCATGCTGGGTATAATACAGGAGATCGAAGTGTCACCCACCCTGTAACCTACAGAGCATGTTTAACGATGTTTAGACATTGTTTTAACGTCACGAATCTGTTAAAGTTGAAATGCTTCATATCTAGTCTAGATCTGTAAACATGAATTTGAGAGAAAGATTAAAATCTACATGACATGTCGATAGAATTATTCTGTTTGATCACAAACTGATGGCTGTGAAAGTGAACATTCATGGAAAAGACTGTCAAAATCGATATCTTGTTACAAAATACAGTCTCTATCATCTGTACGTGCAAACTGTTCCATTCTCACAACAGAATATAGTAAATCTAGGCTGATCTTTCTCAGTCTCTAACATAAATATCTGCAAGTAAAAGAAATTACAAGACAGACACTGATAGCAGATCATATCCAAAGTTTTCTGATTTTTATTTTTTATTATCATCACTTCAAATTCATTGACAATACTTTTCTGGCAGTTATCTATGAAAAGGTGCAAAAAGATAGAGATTAAAAGGAACCAAAATTAAACAAAACAGAACAGAACAAAACAAAACAACATACTGTCATGATCTATATCATTGTGCATTTTTTCTTTCACATTACCAAATACTACATACTTTTTTTCTCTCCCTGTACAAGTGCATTGCAAATTAGAAATACAATCTGAATTTATTACCTGACTATTATTCTGCCATTTCTTATAAGACCACTAACTTTTGCCTTTTTTTTTTTAAAATCACGCACACAGATGCTACTGTGAACACCAATGGAAATAGCTGTACAACAATCAATGTATGCAATTCTTTTTCTAAAAAAATCTTTTGCGTGTCCACCTATACTCGATTGTGAGGAAAAAGCTAGATTGTACAAATTTTGTGTCGCCTGAAGTTTTCATTACCCACGCCGATGAAAATCGGCAGGGGGTTATGTGAAGGGTTCCGTACGTTTGTTTGTTTGTTTGTTTGTTTGTTTGTTTGTTTGTTTGTGTACAAGATAACAAGAGAACGGGTAAACGGATTTGCACGAAATGTTATGGGGATGTTTGGATAATGGCAGGAAAGAATCGATTAGATTTTGGTGATAATCGGTTGACCCTTGCAAATTCTGTGTGACCTTGAAGTTTTGACCCCATGGTATAGTGACCACTCCGAAAATTTCCCGTTTCTCACTTTGCGATTTTCCGCTACCATACGAAAACGTAAACTCCCAAACGATCCGATTTCGCTGCTCAAATGTTCGTAAGAATTCCGAAATTTACGCTTAGGCCTATTTGAGGGACTATGTCCTTCTAGATTTATGAAAGTTCGTTCTCCGTCATCACAACTGGCCCGTATTTTGATGATTTTTCAAATTAACATTGATTGTTTTTTTCGTTGGAGGAGTATTTGCTCGGTCGCAGTCA